>NC_057756.1:1816314-1918973 GCF_004010195.1 Chiloscyllium plagiosum | reverse complement strand
CTTGTTCTTGCTACCAAAGTGGATAACCATATATTTATCCACATTAAACTGCATCTGCTATGCATCTGCCCACTCACTTAACTTGTCCAGGTCACCCTGTAATCTCCTAACATCCTCATCATATTTCACCCTGCCACCCAGCTTTGTATCATCAGCAAATTTGCTAATGTTATTGCTGATACCATCTTCTATATCATTAACATATATTGTAAAAAGCTGCGGTCCCAGCACGGATCCCTGCGGTACCCCACTGGTCACTGCCTGCCATTCCAAAATGGAGCTGTTTATCACTACTCTTTGTTTCCTATTAGCCAACCAATTTTCAATCCAATCTAGTACTTTTCCCCCAATACCATGTGCCCTAATTTTACTCACTAACCTACTGTGTGGGACTTTATCAAAAGCTTTCTGAAAGTCCGGGTACACTACATCTACTGGATCTCCCTCGTCCATCTTCAGAGTTGCAAGCTCAAAAAATTCAAGAAGGTTAGTCAGGCATGATTTCCCCTTCATAAATCCATGCTGACTCTGTCCTATCCTGTTACTACTATCAATAGACTCCAGCATCTTTCCCACCACTGAGGTCAGACTAACTGGTCGAAAATTTCCTGCTTTCTGTCTCCCACCTTTCTTAAAAAGTGGTATAACATTAGCCACCCTCCAATCCTCAGGAACCGACCCCGAATCTATCGAACTCTGGAAAATAATCACCAACGCATCCATGATTTCCCGAGCCACCTCCTTCAATACCCTGGGATGTAGACCATCAGGCCCCGGAAACTTATCAGCATTCAGACCTAACAGTCTCTCCAACACCAAATCCTGGCAAATATAAATTCCCTTAAGTTTAGGTCCTTCAGCAACTGTTACCTCAGGGAGATTGCTTGTGTCTTCCCCAATGAACATAGATCTGAAGTACCCATTTAATTCTTCTACCATTTATTTGTTCCCCGTAATATATTTCCCTGTTTCTGTCTTCAAGGGCCCAATTTTAGTCCTAACCATTTTTTTGCCCTGCACATACGTAAAAAAGCTTTTACTATCCTCCTTTATATTATTGGCCAGTTTACCTTCGTACCTCATTTTTCCTCTGCGTATTTCCTTCTTAGTCATCCTCTGTTGCTCTTTACAAGCTTCCCAGTACTCAGTTTTCCCACTTATCTTTGCTATGTTATACCTTTTCTCTTTTAACTTTATATGTTTCTTAACTTCCCTCGTCAGCCAGGCCTCCCATGCCTCCTCCTGGGATCTTTCTTCCTTTTAGGAATGAACTGATCCTGCAATTTCTGCATTATACACAGAAATATACGCCATTGTTCCTCCACGGTCATCCCTGCTAAGGTATTGCGCCATTGAACTTTGGCCAGCTCCTCCCTCATAGCTCCATAGTTCCCTTTATTCAACAGAAGTACTGTCACTTCCGACTGTACCCTCTCCCTCTCAAATTGCAGATTGAAGCTTAATGTATTATGTATAATTGTAATGGAATGTCATCTCGTCTCCTCTGTACTATGTTTCGGTATTCACTTATTGTATTCAGATTAATATAATGCATTTGAAATATCCCTGCTAATATGTAATTCAATTTCTGAAAACTTTAGAGGAAAAGTTGAGGCAATGTGAAAAAGGTAAACAAAAAGCAAAACTCAATACAGCTATGGATATCTTTTTAAATGTGACTTCACTTGAGAGAGCGACTGTGGTAACCTTAAACTAATGCATAGTATTTGTGGAGTGCATTTAACAAGACCTTACACTAGCATCTCTGAACTCTTGCAAGGGTGTTAATCATTAGGCAGGCCACCGAGGTGAACCGAGTAACAAACCCAACCAATCTTTCCATGTGAAAACATTCAACGATCAACATGATGCTTTCTTCATTTTCAACATCCTCAATTGATATTTTCATCATGTACATGCATGATTGCAGTTTACAGTTTTCTGATAACAATTACACGATTGTGTTCAGATAAAGTGAGAAATGCAGTTGCTGGAGATTATATGCGAGAGTGCAGTGTTGCAAAAGCACAGCAGATCATGCAGCATCCGAGGACCAGGAGAATCGACGTTTCGGGCATGAGCCCTTCATCAGGAATGAGGTTTGTGGGCCGGGGCTGAGAAATAATTGGGAGGGTGTTGGGGCTGGATGAAGGTAGCTGAGAACGTAAGAGGTATACGAAGGTGGTGGAGAAATTGATAAGTCAGAGAAGAAGGTGGAGCGGATAGATGGGAAAGATGATGGGTGGTTGCCAAGTTAGAGGCTTGTTGCTAGAATAAGTTGGGGGTAGGTGAAATGACGGTACTGCTGAAATCCACATTAATGCCGTGTGGTTGCAGGGTCTCAAGGTAGAAGGTGAGGCATTCTTGCTCCAGACGTCGTGTGGTAAGGTTTTTTTTATTGCGGTGGAAGAGGCCCGGGACCTGGATGTCCTTGGTGGAGTGGGATGGGGAGTTGAAGTTTTCAGCCAAGGCGTGGTGGAGTTGGTTGACGAAGGCGTCCCAGAAATGTTCTCATAAATGATACACAAGTTGATGTCTTGTCTCCCTGATATAGAGGAGACCATATCTGGTTCAATGGATACAGTACATGACATTTGTGGAGGTAGAGGTAAGTTTCAGTCAGATGTGGAATGATCTTTTGGGGCCTTGGACGGCGATGAGATAAGAGGCGTGGGCGAAGGCTTTGCAATTCCTGCGGTGGCAGGGGAATATACTGGGAGTGTGTGAGGTCTGCTGGTGTATAAGGATCCAACAATAGAGTTATGGTGGAATTGGTCTCTTTGAATGCCGATATTGGTCGGGAGGGAAATATATCCTTAAGTGTCTGTTTGAAAACCCACAAGCTCTAGATTTATTCACCTTACGCCGTCCCACACAGTACATTTCCACTGACGCCCTCATCTGCCTGGATAAACAGGTTATCCATCCTTAGCAATGTCTCCTTCCATCCTCCCACTTCCTGTAAAGCAGAAGGGTAGCCATGGGCACCCACTTGTGCCCCAGCTATGGCTGCCAATTTGTCGATCTTCCACAGCTACACTGTCACAATGCTCCACATTATCCTCCACTACATTAATGACTGGATCAGCGCTACCTCATGCTTCCATCATGAGGATGAACAGTTCATCAACTTCACTATTACATTTCATCCAGACCTCAAATTCACCTGGACCACCTCCGACACCTCGCTGCCTCTCGTGGCCCTCTGCATCATCATCTCAAGTAACTGACTAACCATGGACATCTACTAAAAACCCACATAATTCCACAGCTTCCGGGACTACATCTCCATGCACACTGCCATATAAAAAAAAATGCCATCCCTTATTCCCAATTCCTCTGCCTCTGCCGCATTTGTTCCCAGAATATTCAATTCCACTGCAGAAAGACTCAGATGGCCACCATCTTCAAAGTCCGTAATTTCCCCTCCCACGTCGTCCAGGAAGCACTCCAGCCACTTTTGTCCACTTCTGACACTTGAGCCTCACCCTCCCAATGCAACAATGACAGAGTATTCTTATCTGTACCTTCTATCCTACCAATGTCTGTGTACATTGCATCATCCTCCATCGCTTCCACTACCTACCAACCGACCCATCCACTAGTGACCATTCCCTCCACGAGTGTCTGGTCAGATCCACTTCTCCTTCACCAGCCTTCTACATATTCATGGAACCTTCCCCTGCCACCACAGGAAATGAAAACCTGTGTACACACCATCTCTCTCACATCTGTCTAAGGCCCCAAAGGATTATTCCACATCTGAAAGAAATGTACCAGTACTTCTAAAAATGTCATCTCCAGTATCCATTGCACATGATGTGGTCTCCTCTACTTCGAGGAAACAGAACACCAACTTGTGGATCCTCTCAGTGAAAATCTCTGGATCACCCACACAAACAATCCACCTCCCCATGGCTAAACACTTCAGCTCGCCATCTCAATGCACCAAGCACATGCAAGTCCTGGGACTCTTACACCACGAAGCTCTGGCAACGCTACTCCTGGAGGAAGAATGCCTCATCTTCCGCCTTGGAACCCAGTAACGAAACGGCATTAATCCAGATTTCATCGGTTTCCTCATTTCTGCTCCCCTACCTTATCCCAATCCCAAGCCTCCAACTCAGTACCACGCTCTTGATGTGTGGATCGATTTTCCCATCTATGAACTCACTCTCCTCTCCAATTTGTTACCCTCGCCCCCAATTCACCTATTGCATTTCCAGCTACCTTCCCCACAAACCCAACCTCCCTCCATTTACCGCTCAGCCCCTACCCAATCGCCTAATTTCTGAAGAGGGGCTTATGCCTGAAACGTCGATTCTCTTGATCCTTGGATGCTGCCTGACTTGTTGCGCTTTTCCAGCAACGCATTTTTCAGTTTCATTATGTATGCAAGTAACAAAATAAAATATGAAGTATAAAGATGCCATTTTTATCCTTGTTTTGACTGCCAGTTGCATTGTATTACCTTATCACATTAACGCAACATCATTCTCTAAATTCAAGTTAGTGAAATGTGAATGTTTCAGTTACTTTTCTCCAACAATGTCTGCATTTGTCCATCCATTAAAAATCATACGCAGATTTTGCTTTTCAGAACGATTCATGGCAACGTTTGATGCCGGTACAATATTCAATACAATTGCATTTGATGGTCAAACGAAGTATGAATTGTCGGGTATTTTCGAGATGTGATGTCAACGTTATTTTAAAGATTCTCTTTAGCCAATGAGAAGATGAGTCATATTACAAAACAAACCCAATCCTCACTGTCAAAAGCTCACAGAATCAAATTAAATGAACTATTAAATGCTTCAGCTCCACATATTTGGATGATCATCACGAGATAAATTACATTGAGTGCTTCACTTTAATCGATCACGCATTATTATTTTTGAAGAATCTTCAACTGTATTGTGCAAAAGTGTTCTTCAACGGATATTATCTCCTTCACGCTTGAGGAGAGCGCACTTTCACCTTTAATCGATTTAAGGCAAGAATAATTAACTTCAAAGAATTGAATCAATAAAATATATTTAATTTCATTTTATATCAGATTCACACACACACACACACATTGATGATTACTTCCTTGGAATACATGTAAACTGTATGCTATTAAATTAACTTTAAATATCTGACGCTGCTTCAATTTAAGGCACGAATTACAATAGAAGACGATTTTCAAAAAGAAAAACATTTTCAGTCAATAATCTGTTTGATTCCCTGTTCATCAAATTTATTTTCAACACAAAAATTGCTTTGCTTAAGAAAGAAAAGGCGAAACACGTCGAAGCATAGCAATTAGAAGCAGATGGAAAGGATTTGAACCACATGACCTCTGTATCATTAATTCGGATAATAGATTGATATATGCATTTGTTGACTCCCATTTTTTCAACTATCTCAGATAAATATTGAATTCTTTTCCGAACAAACATGGAGCTACCTCCACTATGAATTTTACAGTCAATATCCACTACTCCTTAAGGCAGAGAATTACAAAGTGGTGCACACCATTGAAAGAAGCAAAACAAACTCCTCTCTTCTGCTCTGAAACAAACGACACCTGATTTCAGAATACTTCTCACTGCAGAATAGGATGAAATTAGCTCATGGAAATTTTGAAGAGCCCAGCATTGATTAATAATAGCACAGTACGAAGTTGTTTTTTGTCTTCTTTTCTTTTCATGGCATGGTGGCAACTTTTTTGTAAAAAACGGAAATGTTCAGGAGAAGACTTTAATTCTACATGCAAATGGTACTCCACGGGGAGCAGACATTGTTGGACATCACTTTGTCAAAAGAAACTTAGGTCAACGCGAGAGTGGAAGAATATTTCATTGGTTTTGAGCACAACACAATGAGTTTAAATTTTGTTATAGGAAGGAAAACAGTTGTTGGCATAAAAGAGTATTAAGGATCACAGATTTTATTGAAATCGGGAAGTATCTGGCTAAAGTATTTACGAACTGATACTCAAGGTTAAATTAACAGCTGTTCACTGCAGGGCGTGGGAGGGGGAGGATGGGGGAGAGTACGGCATTAAAACAGTATGTAGCGACCAGAACAGGCATAACACTTTTTCTTCGTAGGATCAGCAAGCCGAGAAAAGCCTGAATATCTGAAACTTCACACAGTGGAAAAGTGACCGGTATGACAGTACAGCTGGAGAAACATCAGTGAAGCAAGAGTGGAGTAGAGAATGTGAAGGTGGACTGGAGGGCGTTGTTGCATGTATTCGGCTTTATAAAAAGCGGTTAGGAGAGCAAATAAGGAAACTTTTTTAAAAAAAACGATGCCGCAGAACAGTGTGGAGAATCGCAAAGTATTATGCAGCTATAATAAGGGGAACAGACTAACAAGTGAAAGAATAGGGTTCATTCCAGATCAATAGGGGAAGAACATGTGTAGAGTCAGAGGATAAAGACAGAATGACAAATGAGAATTTCCCACTTGCATTGACTTTGATAAACGAGGAATTAGGTTCAGGTTTTCTGAAGATGATCTGAGATTTACTTCAGCAGCTCGATGTCGGAGTGAGGATGCTTTGAATTTTTCTGTCAGTCTTAAAACTCGACCAATACTCCACTCAGAGTATGTTGAATCAGGAGCTACTGTGAGAGACGTGGAAGAAAATCACTGAAGTCCTAACTTTTCTTTTGTTTTATGTCTTTACTGGCCTCAGGGTAGGTGCCAGAGGATAGGAGAGCAGCAAATATGATTCCAATTTTCAACAAAGGTCACAAAGTTTATCTATAGAACCACACAAGCGTTGGACTCATGTCAGTGGTAGCGACAGGACAGGGATAATTCTGAACTTGAGAATTTATCTCCATTTATAGAGATTGGGTTTGATTAAGGACAGTCATGTTTACATTTGACTAGAGAGATCATACCTTTCACAATTGTTGAGTTTTCCGAGAAGATTGATTCGGCCACTGTTGGAATATTGCGTGTAATTCTGGTCTCCTTCCTATCGCAAAGATGTTGTGAAACTTGAAAGGATTCAGCAAAGATTTCCAAGGATGCTGCCAGGGTTTGACGGTTTCAGCTACGGGGAAAGGCTGAACAGGCTGGGGCCACTTTCCCTGGCGCGTTGGGGGTTGAGGGGTGATTTTATAGAGGCTTAAACATCATGAGGGGCATGGATAGGATAAATATACAAAGTATTTTCCGTGGAGTCAGGAAGTATAGAAATAAAGGGCATAGGATTAGGGTGAGAGGGGAAAGATATAAAAGAGATCTAAGTGGCAACTGTTTCACACAGAGGGTGGTACATGTATGGAATGAGCTATCAATGGAAGTGGTCGAGGCTGGTACAATTGCAACGTTTAAAATACATTTGGATGGATATATGTATAGGAAGAGTTTGGAGGAATGTGGGCTGAGTGCTGGCAGGTGGGACTAGATTGGGTTGGAATATCTGGTCGGCACGGACGAGTTGGACCGAAGGGTCTGTTTCCATGCTGTACATCTCTATGACTCTACGACTGAGATTGGAAATTCGGATTGTGCAATAGATGTAATTCTAATGGTTCTGAGCAAGGTATCAGACAAGGGCTAGTATTTCAGCCTGACAAAGAAGGGAAAATCACATTTTACATTCAAAAATCGTTGAGTGGCAGGCGTCCGAGTCTGGTAATGGAAGGCTATTTACATTAGCCGAATATGCTGATTTATGGGTAATCGCAGGACCTAATTTGGGGACCTAATTCTTCACAAGGACGCATCAGGGTCGAACAATGAATTTAGTGCTGGCACAAATATTGCCCAGGTAGATGAAAGTGATGGAGAAATTTTACATACCAGGTAGATATATAGCAAACTGACATGATAGAAGATCTTCGATGGATGGCATTTACCGTTAAGTGTGGCCAAATTAAATTTGGACGGTGTTACATGACAGAGAGTACTCCATGAACATTAGCACATTTGGAAGCTCAACGGAATAGAGGATTAATCGGTTCTTCAGCAGAAATATCTGATGGTGGCAAAAAGACCAATTGGTCAGTTCAGAAAGCATAGAGTTTTAAAATGCTGCTCCTTCCACAAGGTTGATCTGCCTTATTTTCTTTTTCTCCAAGTTGTCATAAAGGAAGACTTACCAATATGTTTCTATTTGGAACAGATTTTAAGAGCTCTTTTTTAAAAAAATGATTGTACAATGAAAGCGAAGTGGACATTTCTCCCAGTTCAGGGATTGCGTTGACTTAGTTTTAGCAAACTGTTTTGTTTGCAGGTGCTGGTCAAGTTTTTGCTGCGAACCACTGGAAGCCGTTCTATGTTGAACTTCTCTCTCTCCCTCTCTGACGTCTCTGCTGTAAGAACCTGTTTTTGATTTTTAACTCTTTCTGCTAACGGGATTTTATGTGGATATTGTAAGTATTTGGAAAAGCATCATTGCGTTGTGACCGAGTCGACTGTGTTTTCAAATAGTTATGTCATTTTAAATTCATCTTACGGTGCGTCAATAAATGTTGTTTTCTTCAAAGCTGAGTGGGTTACGCCTGCTACATCAGGCCACCCCAAACCTATTTAAATCAATTAGACATGTTAGTGTCTGGGCTACCTTCCTGAAATATTTAGAGGAGGTTTGGCCTGTTCCATATTAGATTGGAGGCTATTTACAAGACTTATTTAATGGTTCCAAACGGAGATCAGACGTCGTTTAATCAAAGGCAACGATTGGTAAATGTGAATTTGGTTGAGTAAAACAGTGTTTGGTGTAGTTATCGGCCATTCAGTCAATAACAGTTTTGTCAGACTGGAAAAAAGAAAGTCACTTTGTGACCTTTACAGAAGGTGAACAGGGAAAGTCTCCCAGAAATGCCAAATCAGCTGGCGGTGAAGCTGTTTCATACTATGAGGAAATGAGAGATACTTACACCAACAGCTTAGCATTTAAAATTGCTTGAAACACTGACAGAATCCTGAGATGGTTAACATTCAATTGAAAATAAAGCAGAATATTTTAGAGCCAAGAGAAAATGAACAGGAGAAAGAAATAAAGTTGTTCGACTTATGATTAATCAGTGAGGAAAGAGAGGCATTTCGAAAGCCACTGCAAAATAAAATGAAACGGAAAGAGTCGCTTTAGCAGATCAAAAATAAGGTGTAAGAGAAGAGTAACAAAGGGGGAGAGAAGGGACTGGAAAGGAGAGAGAGGAATGTAAAGATGAGAGAGAGTTTGAACTTCGGAAACATGGTCCTTAGAATGCAAATCTCGCTTCAAAGGACGGAGGTGAAGGGTGAAGGTAAGCTTCGTGACGAAGAGAGTAGGAGTGAACAAAAAAACCGTAGCCAAAGGCCTAGTGGGGATCTGTTAAAATATGTTCAAAACATTATGCCAAAATTTGATTGGTAGGATGTGGAAGCCTTTTTAAAGTCGTATGGGAAGGTCGGGTGGCGCTGCTGCTACTGCAACAAGATAATGCTGTCCTTGGCTTTTATTTCAAAGAGGTCGTAAAAACAGAGATTGTGAAAGTTCAAGGATGAAGTGTTTTCGGGCCAATATGATTACAGTTAACAGGTATTGCCTGAGACAAAAGGCTTTCATGTTTTCAGAAAACAACTGATAAAAATGAAAGGGCAATGGCATGTTCTCGCAACTCAGGTTTATTTTTCTCTGGTTTGTTGTGGGTTGACTAAGTCAACAGAGTTTTCTGAGGCTGCTGATCCAAGAAATAGTTACATGGAAGAAGGTGTTCCATGTTGAATCTCTCTGCCATTTATCTCTCTATTTCCATGAGGACGCTGTATTTGATTTCTTTTTTTTGTGCCTTGGGCTGTGTATGGAGATTGTTGCAAGTATTTCGAACAGCATTATTAGGTTTTGGTAATTAGTTGGATTTTAAGATAGTTTACGTTATATATTTTCTTTTCTCTTTTGTTTGTGTTTCATTTGGTTAAATTTAACGAAATTCTCTTTTGTTTAAAATTAGATGATTTGACCAGCTGCATCACTCCTTGAATATCCGCTGTACACGCGCTTAAAATAACTACAAAGTTAGGGTCTGGGCTATTTTCCTGATATGTGTTGAGGGTATATGGCCTTGTCCATGACAGAGTGGAACGTTGGTCAGCATTATGCAAAAGTTCCAATTTGGGTTTAGAATTCCTGGACTCGAAGGCAGTAATGTGGTATGTCTTTTTTTTACTGGGCGATGAATTAATTTTGTTTCAACAGTGCTTTGGATACCAATAGCTCTACCAGTCACCAAGACATTTTTGGGAGTGCAGGAAATGACTTGTGTGTTTTTTTCATAGAGTGATTAATGAAAAGGTGCTGGAAATACTAGACAAACTGGATTTGGAGACGCCTACTTCCATGAGAAACGGAGAGATAATTATGATAATAGTTCTTCATTTAAATTTGTTGCAAACGCCACCAGAATCTTTGAAGATGGCTAAAATTCAATTGAAAAAGAAGCAGATTGAGTTAAAGGCAAAAGTCGAGGAAAGAGAAAAATAAATTTAATGTTTTGAATTACATTTAAAAGCAGAGTGAAGAGAGAGAGAATAGAGAAAAATGAGAAAGAAAAAAAGAGAGAGAAGAACAAGAAAAAGAATGAGAGGAAAGGAAGATAAAGAGGGAGTTTGAACTTCAGAAATTGGCACTGGGACAGGACAGTCAGCTCAAAAGGGTGGAGATGAAGGTTGAAAGGAAGATTACTGAAGAAAAGATTAATGATGAGCCAAGCCATGGTAATCAAAGGCTGAGTGAGAAACTGTTTAATAAAATGCACGCATTACCTAAGTTTGATGAGAACGATTTGGAAGCCTTTTTTGATCTAATTTAAAAAGACGGCTAACAAGTGTACTTCCCAGTGACCATATTGGTTTTGTTGACCCAAACAAGACTTGTGGGTACAACTGGTGAGATATTCGCATCACTACGAAAGGATGTATTTGCAGCGTATGAGGTTATGAAGAAAGACATCTTACGTACATTCTTGCTTGTGCCAGACGATTTCAGTCAACCTTTCAGTAACCTAAGGAGGGATCCTGGTGAAACCTTTATTGCATTCTAAAGAATAAAACAAAATAATTTTGATATGTGGATGAGGGCAAGAAGAAAAGCAAACTAACTACCATCTTACAGAGACGATTCTATTGGATACGCTCAAACATTCACTTCCTGAATTTGTGAGAACTCAGGTTCAACAGCAGAGAGTTTAAACGCCAAGATTAGAAGCTGAATGCGCTGATAATTGTGAGTTGGTCCGCAAATCAAATTTGACTTGCAACATCAATTTCAGTTCGTGAGCGCTAGAAATTCAGGAAGCATCAATTCCTTGTGTGGAAACGGAAAGACAGACTTCAGTGAAGATCATAATTGTAACTTACCAGGACATGTAACAAAGCGCCAATGTTTCCACTCCAATAAAGTCGTCCACATGAAATCACAATGTTGGCGTGTTCAGAAAAAAACTGGAAAGTCAGATGAAGAAAAACTGGATAAGCCAGTGACCTTTGTTGGACTGATAACGGAAAGCACAGCAGAAGCTCAAAAGCTGCACCAGAATGCATAGCCTGGTCCCTGGTTCGGTAAGGAGGAAGTGTTAGTTCTTCTTAAACATTTCAAGCGTAGGAACTGCTCACACAGATCCGGTGCAGCATGTTATAAAAATGTTTACAATATTAAGAGATACAGTATCCTCTCAATTTGTGATGCTGAAGGGTGAGGAGATATGCACCTCTGAAGGACTATTGCTAGAAAAGATGAGTAACGAGAATTCACTGTGATACAAGTACTCATTTACGTGAAGTTAAGTTATGATGATATTTAAAGCAATCTTATCAAAAGACATGCACAGAAAAAAATAAGGCTTTTCTTGACACTGAATGTCACTATCTTATAAAATGAGCCTTAGTGAGGAAATGGAGACCATTACATATTCAGGCACATGAGAAATGGGCAGGAGTCCATCAAGTAACTTTACCAGTGGGTTACAGTGCAGAAGGGTTGCTGGTGGTGCGTGAACTACCAGTTTGGAAGGGGGGTTGAAGTGCCATTTAGGGGTCAGAAAAACTCAAACTAAAATACACAAATTATTTTTACTGGTCGGAACAGCACAACGATGTACTTTAATTTTGCCAGAAAACCCAAATATATCAGGTAATTGGAAACCAGAGGCAGTAATAAAACCAACAACTTTAATGTATATGTTTTACAAGATACTTTAATGATATAGTGGTATTGGGACGCAAAACAAAATTTGGGAACCATTATTTGTTAACAGTGATGGATGTGGAGCAAGTAATGACTGTAGATGCTGAAGATCAGAGTCGGAAACGTTGGCGCTGGAAAAGCACATCAGGTCAAGCAAAATTCAAGGAGCAGGAGAATTCACGTTTCGAGCATAAGCCCATGATCAAAAATGTGCCACCAGTAGCTCTTTTCAGAAAGAAAATTTAACATAATCTTACTGCGTTATGTAACAGCTTGTGGTGGAGTTATTCATTTTTTTCACCACCTATAGGTTAGACACAAAGATAAAATCAATATAGGAGTGCTGCCTACTGTGGTTGAAAAGCTAGTAGAAACTCAGGCAACAACTGAACTCTTACAGGCAGTATATGTGGGATTTTGCCCGATTGTATGGTAACAATGTCACAAATTCAGCAGTTGATAAGGAGAGATCAAAGTGTACAAGAAAGTTGGAATGGAAATATCAACGACTCAATTTGATCAAACAGTTGAGACAAAAATAGAAGGAAATGAATAATAAAACAGACATTTTTAATTCAGAGACATTAACTGTGTTGCAGCAAAAAGATGAGAAATTAAAGCAATTTTCTCAAAAGGCACACAGGTGAAAAGTATCCAAAAGTATCTATGGACGCTAGTATCTTAACAACGATGTCTTAATGAGGAAATGGAGATCATCACACATTAAGACAGATTAAAAATGGCAGAGGATAATCAAGTTGTATTACCAGTAGGTCATTGAAAGGATATGTTGCACATAGCCCATGTCCAACCAGTAGGTGGTTATTTAGGAATAAGGAAAACTCAATAATACAAAATTCATCAGTACTTGCTTGGCCTGCAAAAGTATTAAGTAGACGAATTTTGCCAGACTTGACAAAAGTGTCAGGTAATTGGAACACCACAGGCAGTGTTAAAACCCTCACCCCGTAATACCTATTTCAGCATTTGAGGAAACTTTGCCAAGAGTGTTATTTGATTGCATAGTACTGCTACCTAAAATGAAATGTGGGAATTGGTATTTGTTAATAATAATGGATACGTCCACTGGATTTCCAGATGCCATTCGATTATGCAACATCACACCTGACAACGTTGGAGAGGAGTTACTCAACGTTTGAATTAGATATTGACCAGCCACCAAGATAAAATCAAATGAAGGGTCAAACTTTGCATCAAAATTATTCAAGGAAGTTATACATAGCTTAGGAATAAAACAATTCGAATCGACTGCATTCTGTACAGAATCACAGCGAGCGTTAGAAAGATGACATGAGACAGTAAAGACCAGGTTGAGCGCGTTTTGTCAAGACTATCTAGATAGTTTGGATAAAGGAATTCGGTTTGCACATTTTTCCCATCAGAGATGCATGAAATGAATCGACCAAATTCATTCCATTTGAATTAGATTTTGCGTATGAAGTGAAAGGAACGCTAAAACTATTTAAGGAGATATTTTTAAGTCAGAATTCAGAGATCACATAATTCGATTGTATTAGATTGTAGGGAATGATTAAATAGAGTGATGGTGTACACACGAATTCCAAACTGTTTAGATGGAGCTTGTTATTGCATTGATTCAATTTGAAAATTGTACATGCAGCAGGACGAGAAAATGTGATAGCCAACACATTGTCGAGCCTTGGGAAAGTAGTGGATATATTCGGTCACAGGAATAAATGAAATGAAACATATAGTAGTAGTGCACATTTGAATGTTTATAGTCAATGCAATATGTATGTGTGTTCTAGTGTCGTAACGATGTAAGGTTAAGAAAGTTTAAAAATGATGCCATCTTTGAATATTGGTGGTTTTCTTTAATCGCATGTAAACAAATTTTGATTTGTTTAAAATCGAGTATTTGGGCCAGCGTCACTCCTGTAATATCCAAATACACCTGCTTAAAACAACTAGCAAACTTCAGATCTGGGCTACCCTCTTGAAATTATGTGAGGGTTTTCTGGCCTTTTCCATAACAATGGGCACTCGGGATTAGAGTACCGAGGTTATCCGGGAGCTGCACTTTGGTTATCGTGCAGCGAGGATACCACAAACAGTTTTGCTTACCCCACGATAAAAAAAGTTATTACATTGATGTTTTAGACAGTGAGGGATCGGGACTTGCAACGTAGTAGTAGTAGGTGTGTTGGGAAACCAGACTGCATTGACCTCGTCTTGGTGAAATGTTTTGTTCTGAAAAAAGAATCATTTTTTGCTGCTTTTAACAAAGGAGATTGCTGGTTGAATTGACAGAGCTGATAAAGATTTCAAGAGGCACGGAAATGGTGGATGAAAAGCAATTTATGCACTCAGTTGAACGGTCGATAACAAGCAGGGTAATTTTAGCATGAACAGAAGGAGGTGGACCAGTACTAAAGTGAAACATTATACAGGAATTATTGATGTCCAAAATAAAATGCCAAGCTGGACATTAGAGGTAGCTAACATAAGTATTTAGATAATTTAAATAAAACCAGAAAGAATTACGGATACTGCAAGTCGGTAACAAACACCAAAATTGCAGGAAAAGCTCAGAACGTCTGGCAGTATGTGTGGAGAGAAGGCAGAGTTAACATTTTGGTTCCATTTTTGTCCGTCCCCTGTTCTGAGGAAGGATGATCAAACGATCTGATTTTTCTCTGTGAATGCTGCCATGTCTGCTGATCTTTTCCAGCAATTGTTGTTTCTCTTTCACTTTAGAGACAAATCATTGAATACTTTAAATGTCATAATATACACGTATATGTTTCTCGTGCTCGATAGTTTGGAGTAGAATAGAGTTATAGCTTCGATACAGAGTAAGACTTCTTTGGAATATGATTCTATGCTAGATGGCTCAATTATGACGCTCTTCAAAGAGAAGCATTATTAAGAAGAAAGAAACAATCATTTTTACCATTCTTCACAGAAACAAATAATATACTACCATTTGTCATTATTATGAAATGTTGTTCAGCCATTTTACTTCTGATTTCAATACATAGGCAAGCAGCAGAACGCCTGTTTTGCAAGACTGCTCTACATTCCGAATTTCATCGGATTAATACACCAAATAATTTTGCCTCCTATCATTTTCCAGCAGAAATGCTTGTTTCTGGAAATTAATAGGAACAGCTGGAATAAATTGCCCAACAGCCGTCCAAAATGCATTAATCAATCGATTATCCATGTCTATAGATCGACAATTCAAACTCAGATAATCAAAGCAAGAAAAGACTGCATTATATCGTGTCGTGCACATAATAAAATTCTGACATGCATTTAGAAACAATTGACGTATATTACTGAGTCACAGGACGAGTCCACTATCTTTATAATGAGCTTGAATTATCAATCCCTTTAAGCAGGAATCGCATGAAACAGTCAGCTGTCACTACGTTGGGTGCTATTTATAATTTATTGCCAAGAACATCTGAGATGATCTGTTCGAATACAGAGCAGAAATACAATGTATATTGTGTGTTCAGAAGTCTTTTCTGTTGTGTTTAATCCGATTGAAAGCTTGACTGTACTTACATCTGTTTTATTTTTGAAGATCTTGACAAGCTTCTTCAAGATGCTGGTACGTGTGTGCACGGAGCACTTATAAATATTCACCATATTTCAGAGCAAGCATAGAGACATATCTTGAATGAAACGGCTGCTTCCAACATAGGGCAAAAAAAGGTTTTAAGCATGGTGTGTTTGAGGAAAGGCAGACAATTAAGAGGGATAAAAAGACAAACTGAGGATAATTAATCTCGTAGAATGGATGGAGCGCAGATTAAACATTTTAGAGATCACGTGTCGTGCATGGATAGCTCATCAATAAGAAAGAAGCAAACCGAAACGCTGTAGTATTTGCCTTAAGTGCATATATTTCACATTTGGACGGCCTAACAAGTACACAGAGATAAATGAGATTTTGAGTAAACATATGCAAAGGAAGAATAATCTGGATATTGTTTTATCATGAGACAATCGAGTTTAACAAGTAAAAAATAGTGTTGGGTGACCTGAAATATATGGAAGAGACAAGTTTTGGAATGAGCAAGGAATGCATAAGAATACACAAAAAAAAATCAGAAAACGAGGTTGGCACTGATGCGCCAGAAGACAAACAGCAAATTTTAAATGATCGGCAATTTTATAAAATTGTGATCCCATGATCTATTAATCATGACACCGTGCGATTTGAGATGTTTTTTAAATGATTGTTATGTTTGGTTAATATATGTAATGTTTGTTTCATCAAGTGCCTTTGTTATTGTATTCGAAATTTGATCGGAAATCATAACTATTAGTTGTTTAATGTTGATAAAATGTTGTTTTTTTTAAAAAATAATATAAGTATAATGGTAATTCAAAATCTCTTTATTTTACAGCAAAGGCAATGATTGAAAAAGACAAAGGTGATTTGTTTTCCTAACTGCAGAACATTTCTAAGTGTGTCGTTGCCTGAAAACAGGAGTATAACATGCAAATACTGGTATCATGCAACTCCTTGACAAGATTTGTTGTGGCAGGACAAATGACAATCATTGGCAAGTGTATCGCTCCTTCATAATGAACAAACGAATATGAACAGAATCAGAAGAAAAAAATGAAATGCATTACTAATGAAAACTGTATTCAGTTCATTGGTGCAACAGTTCTCTCCCATATATTACTGATATTTTTTTCAATTCCACTAAAGATCAATAGCACAAGTGTGAATAATTGTAGAAAGTGAAAGATATGGAAAATCAACTAGTGATCAGGAATTGGATAACGATTTTCGCAACATGCATGCCTGTTAATTGTATGTTGCCACATCAGAACTCCGATAAGTGTGGCAAAATCTCCAGAGAGGGTAATGCTGATAATTTGAAACGATATGGTTTTCTCTCACTGTGACTCACATTTGATGAACAAATAGAATTAATATTGTGAAGAACATTTAAACTGTCTCCGTCTTTCAAACGACTGTTGCAGATTTGATGAAGTTCTAGAGCAGTACATGCTTTATAATACTCGCACATAGGTGTGGTGAAAAAGTGAATTGGTGCATCTCCTGTGACAATGCCGGTGTTATTTGTACATTGGGCCTATTGCACAAAAAGGCATGTTACCATGATACAATAACGATTTTTGTACATACAACTTTATAATTAAACCATAGCAAATTTGAGATATCCAGTTATAAACTTTGAAACTAATATATTATTAATTGTGAAATTAAGATGTGCTGTTCAGAAACATCCTCTGCTCGGCATTTGGAAGGATGTCGCTGAAAAATGCAGAAGTATCAAATGGATGCAGCAATCTTTTAAGGATTTGTTTTATTTTCGAAGCCAGTACACGGGCATAAGTTTTGATAGTGATAAATTAATTAAAGTTGAAAGCTACGAACTTCCAGTGAAGTGGTAACATTTTCATTATTCCTTCAGAGATAAACAGATTGAGAAACCTTGCAAAATCTGCAGGTAAAATTAAATGTGAATTTCCTTCCCGTTGTGTTGGAGTTTCGACTGACCAAGGATAAAATTTCAGAAGGGCATCTTCAGACGCTGTGGAGTCTCAAAGTAAACAAAATGGAAAATGGGTACTACAGGCTTTATACAACGGGAAGCAATCTAGACTTTTAGAATGTTTAAACTATCTCTGATGGCGTGCATAATAATGCGAAAGAGAGAGAGGTTTCTTTTGGAAAACAAACGATAAAAAATGTTTTACTGGAGTTGGTAGTGTTGAGTTTAAACGAAATTGATCGTGCAATAGTCACCTCAATGTTTAAACAGAATAATGGAGTAACACACAAATAGTACTGATTCCAGTTAATATTAATGGTTCATGTCAAAAATGAAATCAAAATATCTAAGAGCATGTCAACAACTGTTAGAGTAAGAGCAAAGGGTGGCAAGTAAAGATTTTTAACTTTCAATATTTTGAATATTTTAGAAATCAGTGTTACAATTCAAAAATTAACATCCTATTCGATGTGAAGTAATCAGGAATATTGAAATGTAAGGAGAGGTGGGTACTCTCAAAATCGTACAGCAGAATATATTTAATCTGTAAAGAAATGATCTTTTTTTCAAACCAGACGAATGATTCGATCTTCTGCTGTGCATTAAAGAAAACAATACGGTATCTGTTTACGAAGGTAAATTAGTCCAGGGCTACAAATTGTCTAAGTTAGAAGTTCTCCTAAATTCAGATATAAACAATACAAGCAGCAATGTCGAACTTCTTAAAACTTAAAAATTAAGAAGAGAATTGAGGTGCTGCTACCAGTTTGCCATTAATGCAAATAATTAACAGGCATAGCAATTTGGAACTACAAGACATTGTGCTACCTGAATGAAGATACATGTCATTTAACATCACAGTATTTTCCCATCAAAGCATTGATGTTAATAGGAAAAGAAAATATGAGATGAATTTTCATGCTGCTAAATAGAGCAAAAAGAAAGTGTCCATTGTTTATCCTCGGTAAATGGTTGTAACAACTTCAAATGAATCTCTTTCTCACATAAATGAAAGGGGGAATATGGAGGCAATTAAGTAGTTCGAGCAAACAATCGTTGGCACCTTCAGAGGAAACGTTCAAAACAATTTGAGGGAAGCAGGTATGTATGTTATAGTCAGGGTGTGAGTGCGGTGTGCTCCATCTGAAGAGATTTTAAATATCTACGTAAACAAAATTACACTGGAACACCTTGCAAGCACGTGCCTGATGACTTACAAGAGAAAAATTTACAAAATATACCAATGCAATCAAATGGTGCAGCTAATTTATCTGACAAAATGATGCAATTTCATCGTAGATATAGCATAGAAAATTTCCAGACAGGTAAATCGAATCTTTTTTCAGGGTTTCAATTGCAAACAAAAGCCAAAGACCTGTAAGATTAAAATCAACATTTTTATTTCTATTTATGATTCGATGTCAACTGCCAACATCGTGAGTTGTCCCAGCAGTTCTTTTGATTACCAAAATTCTGGAAGCAACGTATCTGAAGAAAAAAAAAATCGCTGGCATGACATTACAACGACATTTGTATTGGAAATTGTGTCTGACGGTTACAAAATGAAAAGCTCACTCCTGCATTAAATATAGACAGGAAGTGTATTCTAATCAATTGTCTGGCTTTGACATTATCATTCGTAATGACAAAACAACGTGGTTAACCGGAGCTTTTTCTTAAATTGGCTTTGACAGGATGCAGGAAATTAAGGAGGCCTCTAAACTTTAGATGTATTCATGAAAATATTATTTCATTTTTGAAGGAAGTAGTAGTCATTTTTGATACAAAATATACCCTATGCAACTATGAAAAGAACAGTTATCATGAAATTACACACGACAAAAGACTCATAAGTTTATTGAGAGATATGAAAGAAATGAATTCTACATCATTGAATTAGGCTCTTAATCCCACAACGTCTCTGCCAATCAGCATGTACAACTAAATTAATCAATTTTATATGCAGTTTTTCTGTTCCCTTCTGGTAATTGACTTTTTAAGGATTCTTCAGACTCGTTAACAAAGTAGGAGTGTATTAGTTGAAAGGACCAAGGCATCGTTCGCAGGTAAGGAAAAGCGATGATTACAAGCAAGCAGCAGAGAGGCATGTCAAATAAATCATTCATTAAAGATAGACAACACAATTGTTCGATGGAAAAAGTATCTTTATACAAGGTAGAATCTCATAAAGGTTCGAAATTTGCGGAATCTGTCATCACAAATGATCCTGGACTTGCAGATCATTGTCATACAGTCATAGAGTTCTACAGCATGGAGACAAGCCATTTAGCCCAAACTGGTAAAGGCTGACCAAACGTTTAATCCTCGATATCCCCATTTCCCTGTTCTTAGCTCAGATCCTTCAAACTGCACCTATGCATGTATCTGTACAAATGCCTTTTAATTTTTCTTAGCTGCCTCAGCATTTCTGTTGGCAGCTCGTTGCAAATGTGTACGGTCTAACATGTAAAACTGTTGCTTCTCAGTGTCACTTTTATTCTTTCTCCTCAAACCTCAAACTGATGCCCTCTCGTCCTTTATTCCACAACCCTGTGAAAAAGAGAGTGCATTCACTCTTTCTATGCCTCTCATGAACTTATACTCTTCTATAAGATGCACACCTCAGTCTTCGAGGCTCGAAAGAAAACAGTCCATATTTGTCCCACGTCACACTGTAACTCAGTGACTGTCCAATGTGTCATTTTGCAATTGCTCGACCATTCCACAAGTTGATTTTGTCGGTATTTGCTTATTTAAAGGATAAGGACAATGAATTAGTTTATCGAAAGTGCTCTTGATAATTGCTGCCCTCGACATATATCCTTGAACAGTAATAAGGAAGCTATTTCGAATAGTTCTTTCCTCAGTTGGCCAATTGTGGGCGTTGTACTTTCATCAGTCCAAGGTGCAAGTACATATGTGAGAGAAGAAAAGGCAACAAATCGTTTCATTCCAGATTACTTACACTTGTATTGGAGGCCAAGGAAATCATTCATTCCTGCTCGATTTTCTCATCTTCTCTTCAGTCACTGGATAGCATGCCTTTTAAGCTTGTTTGAGTATTGTTAATCATTAAGACGTGATACCTATTAACCATTGTAACAACAACGCTATTATACCAACTATCAACAACAACGACCAGAACAAAAGTTTAAAATACTATTACGATTAAAAATAAATTCAGAGATCCAATTAGAATATTTCACTGATTCGACGAACCTGTTCTTTTCCAATGATTGCTATTGTCATGCTGCTTTCTGTTAGCAACTGCCAAACTTGTCACCTGTCAACTGAAATGTCAAAGATACAAAGTTTCTCCAGTCACTCTCCAATTTGCATTGTTAACAGATTTATTCAGAATTTGACGAACAACAATATGTGTCATTTCTACCCCATTATTTATCACATTTCACATCAAAGTGATCGTTTTACCATCAATGTATTCCTTATTAGATGATTGATATGGCAGTGAGCCTAAATATTTGCATTAATCAAACAGAGCACAGTGATCCCTGCAGAGAAGAATAAAGTCGAGAAAGCAAAATAAAATGTTGCGACTTTATTGTTGTACATGTATCCAATTATAGGTTAAAATGTGCTGGATACTAATTTACCATAAATTCACAAGAGAACGATAAAATTAAATAACCTCACTAGCTAATACTGTTATTGTAATTAGCAGTTCAACATCAGATTAACTTAAAATGATACCAACAGCAAGGTGCCAACATACGAAATATTTAAATTCACTTTTGAAGTAAAAGCAGTGAAGATGTTTGTACTTTAATTCTGCAATCGCTGTTCAGCTCAGATGTCATGGCTAACTCATTCGTTTCTAACAAAGGACTATTTTATGTCCCCCTGCACGTAAAACTATTCCCCAATTCACCTGTCGCTCACAAAAAGCCAGGAGCCATGAGGAATTTTGGTCAGTACAAGGACGAGATTCCTATCTATGCAAGGCAAGTGGATATTAATGGCACTTAATACCCATTCCAATTAGATCTATTCTTTAGTTAAGAATTGTTGTTTCATCAGACCGACAGATAAGAATGGATTATTTCCCTTTCTAAATATAATAAGCGATCAAACGTTTCTTGTTCACGAACAACATTCTTAGATAATCAAAAGTAGGCATACTTTTGGTTTTGGGTGGTACAATCTTATATCGGATTTAAATTTCTCCAATAGACATGCAGGAATTGGAAAACATGCCTCCAGAAGTTCAGTTTGTATCTCTGCATCATTATTCCGTTTCTCCAATATCAAGCCTGCTACTAATGCTATAAATTTATTTCTTTCATCCTTGCACTTACTGCAATCGCCTTTTCTTTGAAACTTGGTACGTGCTTAGAATCTTTCAGAGTCTTAAAACATATTGTTCACAGATTTAACCTCATTTAGTTTACTGTAAACTTTAAGCAATCAGGAGATTACTTGACATTATTTTTTAAACGCAGGTGTCTTAAAAGGTGTCTTCATATTTTGTTTTAAACTGCCATGGAAACACCCACAGTCTATCTGCATTGTGGGCGACAGGTAGTTATCAGGTCAGCATCGAGGATGTAACCAGGACAAAAGAAGTTGGCATCGGCAGAAAATTGAAGTTCAAGCCACTGCTTTCAAATTATCGTCCACCAAGGAATTATGCTTCAGAATTGTCGGCCTATATTGTCACTGTGTGTTGTTTGATATGCTAATCAAATTATGTTTATGTATTTCCACGCATTTCCCAGGAAATGGTTCGTCTGTCATGACAACAGGTTTGATTCCCTACTTTAAGAAAAGGAATTGCGTTCTTAGCAGAATTTGTGCATTGTAGACATCTAAGCAATCATCACGCATGATAGCAGATTAAATGCCTTTCTATGGTAAATGTATTTCTTATGTTCTGAACCAGCATAGGCCTGACCTCTAATTTTATGTTCATTTTGCCAAGTGATTTCCTGGAATGTTAAAGTGGATGTCTGGAATGGATTAACACGATGATAGTGAACCAAAAGAAAGTGTGTGTGTGTGTGTGTGCGCGTGTGTCTGTGTCTGTGTGAGTGTGTGTTTGCGTGTCGTGAGGAGTTTGCATCTGCCTATTTGTGTTACTTTTGGAGGTCATTGCCAAGCTTCTTCACCACTTCTGTCGCTCAGCAATCTCATACGTTGTTTTGTAAAGAGATCATTTCATTCGATAAGAACACTTGGACACAAACTGTTCCGAATTTTAACCGGACGGATACATTACGGACAGGATTTGATACTTCATCAAAGACTCAAAGGTGCAGAAAGGAAGAAAAAACTTTTATGTAATAGTTGAGCATTAGTAAAGAATACGTTGGAAATAGATGTGATTGTTGCTTTCCAAATTTTAACAAGGTTACGAGGGAACGATAGGAAGGCCCAGAAAAAGGTGTAATTCCTATCAAAGACGAGACATACGAGAACATTACTACTTTTCCAGTTTTGTGATCTCACCATACATTGTCACTTAGGTGAGTATCACACCTGACATATTAGTTTCCAATTAATAAACTGAGTTAGTGGAAGCCATAATTAGGAACCAGATATTAATTATGTCAATGATAACTTTGACGATTAAATTTAAATCTAAAGAAGACGTTAAGGAAACATGTACACATGAGATATGCTCAAGTGACCTATTTTTGCTAAAGCATTTGAAATTACGCCGTATTTAGGAGACTATAAAGTCAAATATAAATCAACGTTCAGATGTTAATCAGATCATATGTGCGTGAATTGATGGTGATAAATCTCTCATTAGTAAATAACTGATGTGTATGATCGTTATTGTGCTTATGACATATTGCTGTTAATTGTTATTTGCAGAGGAGAAATTAAGACAGTGTGAGAAAGGTAAATAAAATGAAAATATGTCCATACATAGTTAAAGAAAAAAACAGTTGTTTTAAATTGTTTCATGGATTTATTTCGTGTTAAGTGCATTGTGCAACCAATTTGTGCGTCAATTTTCTCGCTGAAAACACACATCACGCTACGTTACTGCTGAATATCGTATTCAGTGTAGCAATTTTGTCTAATAGCACTATAAAAGAGTCATAGAGTGATAGAGATGTAAAGCATGGAAACAGACCCTTGCGTCCAACTCATCCGTGCTGATCAGTTATCCCAATCCAATCTAGTCCCACCTACCAACACCCGGTCCATATCCCTCCAAACCCTTCCTATTCATATACCCATCCAAATGCCTTTTAAATGTTGCAATTGTACAAGACTCCACCACTTTCTCTGGCAGTTCATTCCATGCATGCACCACCCTTTGTGTGAAAAAAACTTGCCCCGTATGTCTCTTTTATATCTTTATCCTCTCATCCTAAACCTATACCCTTTAGTTCTGTACTTCCCGACTCGGGGGAAAAGAATTTGTCTATTTATCCTTTCCTTGCCCCTCATAATTTTGTTAACCTGCATAAGGTCACGTCAGCCTCCGACGCTCCAGGGAAAACAGCCCCAGCCTATTGAGCCTCTCCCGATTGCTCAAAATCTCCTACCCTGGCAAGATTCTTGTAAATCTTTTATGGACCCTTTCAAGTTTCACAACATCTTTTCGATAAGAAGGAGTCCATAATTGCATGCAATATTCCAACAGTAGCCTAACCAATGTCCTGTACAGCCTCAACAGACCTCCCAACACCTGCAGTCAATACTCTGATCAAGAAAAGAAAGCTTACCAAACTGTTGACAAAGATGGCAGGGCAAAATAACAGAAAGTGAACAATTACAAATGTGGAAATTTGCAGTATTGTTTCAAAAGAAAACAAAGTTAGAAACATGGGCAAATTATGCAAGTTTTCCATACAATGTAAGTCTGGATGAACATGGGAAATTGTCAAGATCGTGATATCAGGAGAGGCACAATTCTTCTATAGTAGTAAGTCAAACTGGCTGAAGTTTTTTCTACAGTACTAATTATGCACTCACTTGGGTCTCGAAACTCACTAAGCGTTTTACTGCCAATACACATGCACAGTCTTTTTTATTCATTTGCCATATCAAGGAAATAACAGCTTTCAATACTGTGTCGCATGTATCTACTACAAATCTTGTGATCAGACATTTCCATTTCATTGTTAGCTTGGTAATTGCCACAGATTATCCACAGCTTTTTATTTTTGGTTTGGATTGTTATGCATTGATGCAAATAAAACTGTCCTAAAAAGCCATCAACGCGTGCAATTTAAATATTGATCCTCAGGTAGTGGAAATCCCATCAAAAACTCGTTGCCACTGATCTAAATTGGATTCTAGCAATGCACATTGTTGGAAAAATGAACAAAGGGGTATGAATTTAATTGTTTGGTGAACTTGGTTTAGCTTGTTTGGTCAGCTTTTATCGTCCATCACTTTTGACTTAACAATAGGAAGTTGAGTTGTCCTGTGGAACTGTTGTAGGTATTTGATATCGCTGCATCCACCATGCAGTTAAGGAGAGAGTTCCATATTTTGCACCAACTGTACTGTATTAATTCAGATTTCCAATTCTGAATCGTATTTGGAATTTGAAAGATTTCTGATATTCACATGTACTTGCTGCTCTTGTTCCCCCCGAATTTAATCTTCTGGAGCATGATGCGTGCCTTGCTACATATGTGCAGTGCATGTTATGCTACAAATGAGTACAGGAAATAATGATTGGATGTTTGCAGCCAATCAAGCTCACTGAAGTTTCTCAATGTGTTTAGAGTTTCTGTCATCCATGCAAGTAGCCTGTAGCATTCCACACGCAAGAATCAATCATTGTGATGGGAGATAGTCTTTCAGAATTAATGAAATTTTTTAATTACTCACAATAGGATACTTAACATCTGGTCTGACCACGTCATTCCACTTCAATGTTGTGCCATTGGATACCGCCAAAAATTGAATGGATTGAGATTCAGTAACATCGATGCAAAAGAATGTCTAGCGGTGTAAGCTAGATTCTCTCTTAAGTACTATGTTTCTTGTACTGTTAAAAAATATTACTGCTCTAAATATTGTCCAGTTCCTGTTGCATTTCGACATCACATGTTGCAATATTTGAGGATTTGCAAAGAATGTAACAACAAGGAGGCAATCTAACGCTAATTTTCCGATGTAACAGTTGAAACGCAATGAGCTTATTTTAATAATCTGAACAATGACTGTAATTTTGTCCTATTATGCAGATGATTGAGCTTTACGATGTGGCCATCTTTGTCACTCAGCATGATTACATCCCGAGGAGAGATTTAACTTGATGTCCACTATCTCCAGTTTTCTAGGATTCCTGATTCGACATGTTATGGTCTGCAAGTCAAGGACACTCACTTTTCTTTCTGAACTCGAATTTGTGATTGTATTCAAACCAGGGCTGTAATGCGGTCACATTTGTGTGGCCCTGGGATAACTTAAACTGAACAGCTGTCAGCATGTGGTCTTAAGGTGTCGATGGCTTTTTAGCGTCTTGTGCATCCCCTCTATTACTTTACAGATGATCGAGAGTGCACTCATAATGCTGTGATCAGCTGAATTGAACTCATCCTTTTTATTTTCAATTTACATATGCAAGCGATACTTCAAATATCCAGGTTTATGCAAATACTTTTGCACGAAAAGGTTGGTTGTTGTGCAGATGCTCTGAAGAAGGAATATTCAGTATAAGCTGCAAAATACTGTCATCTCTCTAAGCCATTGCAATATTTGTTGCCTTATGTTTGCCATATGATCACATTAAATTATTCAAAATTTCTGCGGACGGTCATCTTCAAATCTGGGAAACTCGTGACGACAACATATTGCATCAGTAAGTTACTTTTCCTGCAGAATCCTGTTCGAAATGTTTCAGACGTACCTTCTGTAATGATCTGCTGGGTGTCAGCACTATTTTTCATTGGAATATTTGGTGATTCTCGTTTATCAGTGAGTTAATTAATGGACCATCATTTTTTTTTACTGGATGGGCCATGCCTGCCCAATGAGGTTACAAAATCTGCAAATAATTCAATCGGGTAATGCATATTAAAAGAAGGAGTGCTCAGCACAAAATTCATTCCAAATAATTAGGCTATTGCTACAGGTACGTGATTATTAAATGTCAACTTACATGTCTATTACGCCAAAGTGGGTGCTGCAGATGCTGGAGATTACAGTCAAAATTAAACTGGCTGTGGAAAAGCACAGCAGGTAAGGCACTATCCGTGGAGAAGGAAAAAATGAGGTTTCAGCAAAAGCCCTTCATCAGGAATAAGGCTGGGAGCCTCGGAGTGGAAAGATAAATGGTAGGGGGTGGAGCTGGAGAGAAGTTAGCTGAGAGTGCTGTGAGTGGATGGAGGTGGGGGTGAAGATGATAGGCCAGAGAGGAGGGTGGAGCAGACAGGTGGGAATGAAGTTTTGCAGGCAAGGCAGTGTTGCAATGAGGACGGTGTTGAACTGAAAGCTTGGAACTGGGGTATGCTGGGGGAGGGGAAATGAGGAAACTGTTGAAGTCCACAATGATGATAAGGGGTTGATGTGTCCCAACGTGGAAAATGAGGCTTTCTTCCTCCAGGTATCATGTGGTGCGGAAGTGGCAATGGAGGAGGCCGAGAGTGGGAGAGTGATTTGAATGGTTAGGCCACGGGGCAGTTGGGTTGATTAGTGTGAGTGTCCCGGAGAAGTTCTCTGAAGTGCTCTGCGAGAAGGCATCCAGTCTATCTCATGTTGAGAAGACCACATCGGAAGCAATTATGCAATAAATGACTTGAGGAAGAGCAGGTGAACCTTTGATGGAAGTGGAAGACATCTTTGGGGCCTTGGATAGAGGTGAGGTGGGAGCTGTGAGCACAGGTTTTGCAATTCCTGTGGTGGCAGCGGAAGGTTTAGGGAGGGGAGGATAGGTTGTTGGGGGCGTGAACTTTACCTTGTAGTCACAGACGGAATGCGTTTTGTGGAAAGCAGATTGGGGTAGGGAGGGAAACATATCGCTGGTGGTGGGGTCGGATTGGAGGTGGCAGAAATATCGGCAGATGATGTGATTTCTGCCGAGATTGGTGGGTGAAATGTGACGACTGGGGCCGGGGTTCTGTCTTTGTTGAGGTTGGAGTCGTGGCGTTCGACGGCGGAAGATCGGGACGTGAATGAGATGCATTGAATGGCATTTCAATCATATGGGAGGGAAAGTTGTGGTATTTAAAGAAGGAGACCACCTAGTGTGTTCTGTCGTGGAACTGGTCCTCCTGGGAACGAATGCGCTGGTGGTGGAGGAATTGGGAAGATGGGATAGCATTCTTTGCAGGAGGTTGAGTGGAAGGAGGTGCAATCCAGGTAGCTGCAGTAGTCGGTGGGTTTGTAAAATATGTCAGTGTTGAGTCGGTCATTGATACTCCACTGGTAACGTCCATTGACACTCTTATTCGTTTGGCTGAACTGGAACTCATACTCAGAAATTACACCTTCGAAACCTCCCATCTCCTCCAGGCGAAAGGGGTATCCATGGGCCTCAGCTATGCCTGTCGCTTTGTCGGGTGCAAAGAACAGTCCATCTTCTGGAGTTACAATGGTACCATTCCAAAAGTTTTCCTCGGTTACATTGATGAATGCATCGGCGCTACCTTGGGCTCCCACGAAGATGTCAAACAGTTAATCAACTTCACCAACACATTCCATCATGACATTAAGTTAACCTGGACAATCCCTGACATCTCCCTCCCCTTCCTGGATCTCTCCTTCATATTCCACATTGGGACCTGTCAACCCCTTGGCTTCAATGTAAACTTCACCAGTTTCCTCATTTCCCGTCCCCTCAACTTACCTCAGTTCCAAACTCCAGCTCAGCATCGCACTCAAGACTTGTCCCACCTGTCAATCTTCCTACCGACCTATCTGTTCCACCCTCCTCTCCGACCTATCACCTTGACCCACTATTGGACTCTCAGCTAACGTCTCCCCAGCCCCACTCCCCTCCCATTTCTCTCTCCACCCATGAGACCCACAGCCTCATTCATGCTGAAGAGCTTTTGTGTGAAATGTCGAAATTTTCCTGCTTCTCGGAAGCTGCCAGATCTGTTGTGGTTTTCGAATACATCTCTATTAACTAAACTCTAACCACTTTCACAACCGCTCAACGATTCCTGTTAAGTGGGTTGGTAAGATGACCCTCTGAATTGTCATAATTGGCCAAATAATAATCTCTCTGTTCTCTATGTATTATTGACTTTCTTAAGAGAGAAATGCAGAGAACAGTTTAAAATAAGGAAATGTCTCTTTTTTTTTGCATGGAAGCGGAAGTTTAAAACAACTGGACAATGGTCGTAAGCTTATTTAAGGCATGTTCTTTGAATTCACTTTGAGAAAAGAATAATGCCTGAAATTTCAGAGATCAGAAGACTTCTGCGACATTGTTCATGGCCAGATGGTTTTCATCTATCTTGGAAACAATTACATTTCTCTAAGTGGCCGGAACACTTTTCACTGTGAACTGTTCACAGCCGGTATTTCCCCCATTAAAACTCAGGTTGTATGCTCACAAATTTTCTTTATAGACTGTCATACCACAATGCTTGAATAGCAAACGTTTGTTTTTCATTGATCTATAGGTATTATGCTTGTAAATAAAATCAATGTATCAGTCTCTTTCACAATTCATGGGTTTATAAAGAGTTATTCGCATTTAACCCACAATAAAAGAATGCTCGAATATAATAAAATGCGGCTTTTGCATATATCCAAATTTTAATGCCGCTCATCACAAAATATGATATGGATAAACAATAGCAATCGAGAATACATTTATCTTTCTTGTCTGCTTTAAAGTCAGATAAAATGTTTGTTTTGTTACAAAAATTACCGTTTTGAAAAATGATATAGAACAAATATTCATCCGAAACGCAAGTATCATTTTTACATATAAATTTTACATCAAATATTTAAAATAAGTCTCCTTTTGATTAACATTTCCTTTCGAATATTGCTCTTCTTTCTTGATGAAGGCCGATGGATTATGACCAATGCTGATTATTGCTTGTTTGCTAATATATCAGACATTGTCCTCAAAGCGTTGAACAGACAGTTGTTATCATAAAGTTTGTTTGGCGATGATACCATACTTCTTCTGCTACTGGTTAAGTTTCTTGGAAAAGGAGCATACCAGCTTCTCTATTCTTTTCTCAGCATTGTGTGGGAAAACTAAATCATACAGTCTCATGGATTGTCGATGTAAAAATTTGTCAAAAAATCAGAGGAAACAAAACATTATTGCAATTGTTTTTATCTTCTCAAAATCACTAAACAGTATAAGCTACGAACTCTAACCATGACTACGACAATTAATTGAATCCTTAATACAATTTCATTGTATGAACAAAGAAATAAAACATAAGAATCGAGGAAATTGCCCAATTTTCGAAAAGTGATTTATTTGGAAAATTTGGAATTTATTGATCGAATTTTCATGATTGCATTGGACAAGGAAGAGTAATTTGTTGGTAAGCGTTGTGTAAAAAAAAGAAACGTGTGCAAAAAAATGACCCTAACGATACAGCAGCTTTAAGAGTTGTATTTTTTTCCTTTTTTATAAAGAGGGTTCAGACAGAGGTACAGAGCAGTCCGCTCAAAATTTAAAAAAAAGTAAACAACTTAGTTGTTTTAAAATATTGAAGCAACTTGAATGTGTGTGGTCAAGAACTAAGATTTTTAGCTTAACTTTTAATGACAGTTGTTTGACTCTTGAAGCTGAATGTGGAAATTATTTTCCTCTCTCTTTCACTGGTAGAAACTGGGTTTATTTTTCTACTTCTGGAATTGCAGGGCAATCCAGTTTCTAAAAATTATTTTGCCTTTGCCGAGGAGATGTCTGAGGCGTGTTACTATGTTGGAATAGCTAATGAGTAGTAGATTATTTTGTTTAGTATTCCGATGGATTTATAGTTCAGACAGTTTGTTTTTAAGTACAGTCTGCATTTTAACTAGAATGTATGAATAACGTGTGTTTTCATCTAAGCACAAAAGTTTGTCTAATTGAATTACATCCAGAGCATAACATTTGGTACTTGCACTTAAGACGAGAAAAAGGCTGCGTCTCGAGTGTCTCGTTAACATGTTTGAGGAGGTTTGGTCTGGTCTTTCGCATAATGAATAATAGATGGATTTCTCTCTGTCCCTCCGAGTTGACGCAACAATTCCTAAGCGGAAAATGAGGAATGTAGATGCTGGAGACCAGAGTCAAAATGTATAGCGTTGGAAAACACAACAGGTCTTGCAGCATCCGAGGAGCAGCACAGTCAATTTCTCACAACAGTTGAAACTTGATTTTGCCTCAATGAAATTTTCCTTTCTGATTCCTGTCTTTATGTTTAACTTCCATATCAGTAAGTAGTTTATGAAAAATCAGACTTAGGCTAATAAGTTGCGAGGCTGTTATTTCTCGGGAAGACAATTCCATGAAACAGTAACATCCGTGTTTTCGTCATCTCACTTCAGAATGGCAGGTGTAAATTACATCTTCTGTGTGCTGGCCAACATAATGAATACTCTCAAACTGAAATATTTCAAGTTGTGCAATAAAAACTACGCGATAATTATTTGAATGGTTTTCACTTTTTCTATTAGTGTCCTCTGTTCTCACGAATGGCAACACTAAAGTTATCATTTTTTTTCAGTCAGTTTATTTAGCAACACTGACAACAAATGGGAAATACGTTCGAAATTCCATTAGCCAAAGACTAAAGACCTTTTTCCAATACTTCATACGTTTCATGATCTCCTTTAACCTTCATTATATTTGACAATTCATATTTAAACTTTGTATTGCAGAACAGGCTCGGTGCCTCTTTGATCCAGGTAACTGTTCAATTTATCTATTTATGCATAGACGATGTCACAATTTGGAAATGACAAGATGTTTTTTTTTTCAACTTTGTGCAAAAACTCAAGATCACTTGAGCTAGTCTCCTGGATTATTCTCACATAATTGAACAGCAAAGTCTCATTTCCGAATAATAATAACAATAATAACAATGATAATAATAATAACAAATTGTTGATCTTGTGCCTAGTACTATTATTACGAGCATTTTTATTGTGAATAATATTGTTATAACGCAAAGAGAACAAACTTTGAAAAAATTAAGTAAAATGGATTTTTTTCTGTTTTTATCGGAAAACAAAAAAAAGAAGGAATTGCTTCATAAATTTCAAACAGCAATCTACCCAGTCAAAAATTATCTCTGTGTAACACATGAATGCAATTCTTAAATCTAGTATGAAGTGTAGGAATACACCATTTGGTGGGAAAGGATTTCTTAATTAATATTTGTGAAATGAGATTTCAGCCTGAATCAATTAACTGTGCAAGAATGGATTTCAAGCAATTGATCAGCTCTTCAAATAAAAAAGTAAAGGATAACATATCTGCAAAAATCAACTTTAAGTATTGACAGTTTTTCAAAACATGATAGAAAGCTAAGAATTAACATTTGCTTTCACTTTCTCTGCCATTCACTTCTCATCTCAATCCTAATTTGATAAAGATCTAGACAAACTGCTTCAAGATGCTGGTAAGTGATGATGATGAATAAGCCTTTTTACATTGACAGCTAACCTATTTACATTCAGGAGCTGGACATCGACTTCCACTGTTACCTTTCTGACAAAAAGCTTCCTAAATATTGATGCACGGTTAAACATTTGATGTGGAACAGACTGTACTATGTGTGCATGAAACGAGAGTTTGCTGGAATTTGCACATGAGCTGTTATAAATACTCGACAGTTCTGGAGCTAACTGGTGAGAGAATTGATATTACAGAACACAAACATTATTCAGTTAAGTCAAATGCCACATTTCTATCCAAATCAAAACTATGTAACCGAAAAGGATATTCTGTATATTAGTTGAGGTTATAGGCGGAGGAGAACTTAAAACTCATATGGAAGGCACATGTTGTGAAACATTTGTAGAAAATCAATTGGAACAGTGTTTGGAATTAGTTATGCATTTCAGTAGATAGACCCAGCAAGGCCAATGAAGAGTCGTCTTCTTTTTTTTAACAGTGCAGTATCCTTCATCTATTCTTGTTGTAATTTCTTATTTCGTACACCATATGGAAGTTAGCCTTCGTAGCTTTCTTGGTAGCAATGTAAGAAATGTTTGAATTATTCTGCATGCGAAGGATTAATGGTAACCATTTGATCTGTATGTTTGTGCACAGCTAAGGCAATGCTGGATAAGGATAAAGGTATGTAAGCCAGTACATCAGATTATGAAGACCGCAAGCAATGTAAATAATTAGCCTGTCTGCCATTAGATGAATGAATGGTTTCTGTCAGGAAAATGTGCCTTTCCTTCTCCAGTCGGGTGTAATCAGAAGCCAGCACTTCTATATAATTTCTGAAGTTTAACAATCACTTTACGTACGTTGTGTTTCAGAAATAATTAGGTCAATTATTTAATAAATATTTACATGGGTTTATTATGATCCAAAATGACCTGTACATAATCGTAAAATGCACGGCTCCAATTTTGGGATAAACATAGATACATTTCAAGATATAGATTCCCTGATCAGAAAGTAATTCCAGTCAATAGATGGGTTTTAACGTCATTTGACTCCACAAACAACTGGCAGTTTATTTGCTCTTCCACTGAATAACTTTGCTGCTAAAATCAGACTTTCAATAGAGATTCGATAAAGCTTTGCTAAAGCTATCAAGTCATTTTGTAATCTACGAGCTTGGATAATAAGATTGAACAAATTTTCATAGTATTTAGAAATAACTGACACTAATACAAATAAATTACCACCTCCAAATAAAATGCTTTTGATTCCTATTTCAACAAAAGTTGATTTGCTCCTCTGATCCTGAATATTAGGACGATTATTTTCGTATTCATTCTGAACGCAACGAGAAAGTAGAGGCCAACATTTACATAAATTGCAATTACTGGCTAATTTGCACATGGGTATTAAGGATGCAGGTGTAATCGGTATTAGGTTGAGCAGTACAAATATTCAAGGTAGCCAGCTTAATTCCACATTACAGAAAAGTTTGCATGATAGAAAGAGTCTATGATATCAGGCACCTGGCACTATATAACTAGATGACATGGAATAAAACAACTAGAAGCAGGAGTCGGCCATTTGGCCCTGGAACCCTGATCCGTCATTCAATACGATCATGGATCATCTTTTCATGGCCACAGTTCCACCTACACGTCCTCCCTAAATAATGTTTTAGTCCTTTATTGTTTAAAAAAAAATGTCTATTTTGCCTTTCTAAACATTTACTGAGGAAAACTCGAATAGGTCTGTCGGCTGGGAATTCTATATATTGACAAACCTCTGGCTGATGAAGATCCTTCTGAATTCAGTGCTGATTCTGCTTCAAGTATTATTTAGGCTATGCTATCTTAACCTAGTTTCACCCTTCAGTTGCAATAATATCTCGACTTCTACCTTATCCATTCCCTTCATAGTATTATATGTTTTCAAAAGATCATCCCTCATTCTTCTAAAATCCAATGAATATAATATCAGTCTACTCAGTCACTCTTCATTATCCAGCACCCTCGGAATGAATCTGACCAACCTCCTCTTTGCCATTACATCGTTTCTCACGTAGGGAGATCGAAACTGAACGCAATATTTCGGTGTGGCATCACCAGAATCCTTTGCATCTGCAACTTCGCATATCAACTTTTAAATGTTAGAAATAAGGGACAAAATTCTGCTCGCTGTCTTAACTACGTGCTACACCTGCAGACCAACTTTCTGTTATTCATGCACAAGGAGACTCAGGTCCCTTTGCCCCACGGTGTGCTGCAATTTCTTATCATTCAAGCAAAAGTCTAATCAAATGGATGACTACAGATTCAGTAACATTGTATTCTATCTGCAAGACATTGCTCATTCACTTAAACTATCGATGTCTCTTTGCAAAACTTCACACTCCTCTGCACACTTTTCACAACAACGCATCTTAGTGTCATCACAAACTTTGACGCACTACACGTGCTCCCCAACTCGAAGTCATCTATGTAAATTGTGAATAATTGCAGACCGAAAACTGATCCCTGAGGCATATAATAATCATAACTTGCCACACGGAGTCGTAGTCATTTATTGACAGTCGTTACTTTCTGTTGTTTAACTAATCCTTTATCTATGCTAACACACTGTTTGCAATGCCTTGTATTGTTTCCCTTTTGCAGCAGTCATTTGTGTGCCACCTTATCGAATGCCTTTAGGAAAACTAAATACTCCACATCCGCTAGATACTCAATATCCAAAGTGTTTGTAATTACTTCACTGAATTTGAAAGATTTTTTAAACATGACCTGTCGTTCATGAACGCGGGCTGTGTCTGCCTAACACACAATTTCTATCTAGATGCCTTATTTATTTATTTCTGCTAATAGAGTCAAGCTTTTTCCCCATTACAGAGGTTAAATTAACTGTTCTATATTAGCCCGTCTACGTCCTATTTTAAACAGTTGTGCCACATTTGCTGTTTTGCAATCTGCAGGAGCTGGCCCAGAGTCCATTTAATTTTGAAAAATTACCTCAAGTGCATTTTCTATTTCTCCTTCCAACCCTTTTAGCACCTTGGGATGCATTCAATTGCTGTCAGGAGACTTGTCTACCCTTAGCTACATGAGCTTGCCCAACACTATCACTTTCATGGTCATGACTGTTTCCAGGTCCTCCCCTAATGTTTCTTGATTACTGGCATGTTATTTGTGTACACCACTGTGAATACTGACACAAAACATCTCTTCAATGCCTCAGACATTTTCTCATCTCCCATTAAGAAATTCCCCTTCTCATTGGGTCAAGGGTCAATGCTTGCTTTAGCCACTTTTTTGTTTTTTTTTTAAATATCTATAAAGTATTTAAGCATTCAAACTTTTACGATGCGGCTTTACATTCTCAGGTATGTTTTTTTTCGTTTCTCACAATCTATTTACTTTGCATCTCTTTTTGCGATTTTCTGTCGATCTTAAAAGCTTTCCCAATCTTCGATTTTCCCTCTGAACTTGACCACTTTACACGCCTTTTCTTTCAAATTGATAACCTCCCTCATTTCCTGAGACATACAGAGTAAACTATTGTTTTTCCTACAGTTCTTCCTTGCTCCGGTGTATACTTTGGTTGGGCACTTTGAAAAAAATGCTTTGAAATCCTACAATCATTGTCTACTGCCTCCCATAAAGTCTTTGATTCCAGTCCACGTTTGCTATCGCTTATTGTAAAATCCCTTGTTTAATTAGATGAATCTGATACTGCACTCATCTTGGTATTTTCTATCTGTATTGTAAATTCAACCATACTGTGATAGCTCCTTCAAACAGGATCCATAACCATATCATTATTAATTATTGCGACATTATTAATTAATGTCGGATCTGTGAACGCTGAATGGATTGTACTAGTTTAAAGGCATGCCGTTTGGTATGAAAAATGTCCCAATCCCATTTCGGAGAGTAACGAACAACCTCATTTTCAGAGCACAAAATTGTGTTCTTTATGTTGATGGCGTGATGAATATTAGTCACACATGGAAGGAGCATTTGCAACATTTCTCTCAATTATGCGATTGACTTCAGGAGGCAGGCTTGGTGATAAACATGGCAATTAATGAATTTTCGAAAGCACAAGATACCTTCCTGGGCCACGTTATTCAACACAGACAAATGGCCCCACGGAATATAAAAACAAAGGAATTTGGAGAGTTTTCAATACCATCGAAGAAAGGAGCAGTGCGATGATTCGTGGGATTGAGTGGCTTTAATGTGGAATTCTTACCAAGATTTGGAAGTGTGGTTGCCCCACTTACTGAATTACTAAAACGAGGCAATACATTTCAGTGGACAGCGGACTCTCAGAAGGAATTTGACTGCCTGACAGCCGTGTTAACTACTGCCACAGTGTTAGGTGTATTTTATTACGCAAAGCCTTCCAAAGCAGCGATTGGTGCGACTGATATGGGTGCTGGTGTTGTGCATTGATAGTAAGCCAATGGGAAGATAGAAAGACTTATCGAGAATTTGTCCAGAAAATTAAACATTTTTGAGTAGAAATTTCCTTCTTCATGCATTTAGATATATTTGTATCATTTAATACTTTGTCAACACTGACTTCGCTCCCATCAATCATATTTCTCTGGAATTTGAGAAAAGTCTATGGCCTTAGCTCAGACAACTTCAGGGCTCGCTTATCTAAAGCTATTTTTCTATACATTGTGCTTTTTTTTCTCTGACAGCTGCCAATCATCCTGCATGCTAACATATTAACCAGTACAGTGACAACTTTTTCTGACTTTAATGAACTTTGATGAGCTTTTTTTTTCAAATGTGTCTGATGAATTCAAACTTAGAATGTCTCAAACTCTCTTTGATCTTCATCATGTGTCATGGTAAGGAGGCTTTGAGCTTAGTGATAGCATTACAACGTTTCAATTCTTATATTACCAGTATTATAACTCAGAGAATCATTTGCATTGATCATGGCCTATTGAGGTTTGTGGAGAAATGTAACTACAACCATTCCAGGCTATTGAGGTGGTGCTTGTTCTTGCAGCCATTCAGTTAAAAAGTTGTGCATGCAGCAGGGCGAGAAAACGTAATTGCCGGTACATTGTGGAATCTTTGCAGAGAAATGGAAGCATTCAATTACAGCCCTAAAAGAACTGAAACAGAAAGTAGTAGCGCATGCTTGCATATTTATGATGAATGTCATTTATATGTGTTCTATGACGTGCTAGCAGTAAGATCAATGGGTTTCGAAATGAAGACATCTTTGAATATTCATGGTTTATTTTTCAAGGGGGTAGGTGTGACCATGCCGCTCTTACAATGTTATAGTGTCCTTCGTTTATTTTCAAAAGAGTTGCATGAAGCATAGTTGCCGATTTGCCTGGGTTTTAGAGCTTTTAATTAGAGCTAAGAGGTTGACTGAAGCCAAAAATACGTAACAGGCTTTCAACCTAATTATTAATGAAATGAAGTAAAGCCGAAATCGTGCAGTGAACATTTAAAAACCATACAAGCAGTTAAGAAGTCGGAGAATCCTTGATATGTAAATTGCTAGTCTATCAGAGCAGGGCCAGTATGGTTTCATTCAGGGGAAATCTTTTTGCTGGTCTGGAAATCTTTTTGCTGGTCTCAATATGTTTCGGGCATTGTTGAAATCAGTTGATGTGTCTTACCGATTTCACAGTACAATTCACTGCATATTTCTTGACGTAATTCACACAGCCAGTTTAATCCAGTTCTCGAGGTATTTCACTTGTTGCATAGTACCTCGAGATTTTGTGGACTTATGGATTGTCAGCAATGTCCCTTTGGCATCTGCACTTGAACCAATATCTGAGCTCTGTACCCAATTCTGACATTACTGTGGTCAAGGCAATTTCGTTATAATCGAACGTAAATTTCCATTTATTAAATCTACTTGCTAAACTCGATGCATAGTAATTGACCAGTGAAGTCATTTGTTCATGTTTACTGCAACGAAACCATGTTTTTTAAAAAAAAAACTACGGTTCATTTGATATCTCTCTGATCATTTTTTAGTTTCAATAAAATCACTACTCAAGAGGAAGAAGTCAACGTTTATAAGTTTAGAGTCAAATACAGTAGTCTCAAAGACTGTAACTGAGGCATGTGACCTAAGGAAAATTTGAGAAAAAAGGTTTCTTTTTCTTCCTTGACTAAACTGAATTCTGTGAGCTTAATTCAAAAATAAGACAATATTTAATTTTGCAGTATATGGAACTATTTTGACAAGTGACATACATTCATTCAATCGATTTTGAAATAGGTTGTCAGATTTATTAATATTCAATTTCCATCATTTATTCTATCATGTCAAGGAGGTGCGGCTGGCAGCACCAATTCAAAATTACGGCTCATTCAAAATTGAACTTTCATTTGCACAGTAATTTCAGCAAAGAGTTAAATGCTATGTGCCTGAATATCATGTTTATCAGAGGACGTAGGGAACACATATTTATTTCCCTTACATTGTTTTGTACCGAAATGGGTTATTAGAATTGATGTGTCTAATGGACATCATTACTGAAAAGGCAAGTTCGGTTAGAGAACCATAATGGAACACAAATTCCATTGACTCCACTAGTGGTCCGAGTGAGTTTTGATCAAGTCATTTAAACGAATAGAAATTCTAGTCGAGTTTCATTACCACAATGCAGCCATATCACAAAGAAGACATGGTCTCATTCAGTGAAAACAAATTCTAAAGTATTATTCAATCTGCCATGTGTTCATTGCCCACACACCGGCTGGCCTGAATCGCCAGAAAACATTTGATGTTTATGAAGGCTATGATTAAATGTGCACTGCTAATTTGTTGTATGCCTATTTGCTAATTTTCTTCAGAAATTTATAAGCTTACCAATAAATTGCAACAAGTTGGTAAGTTATATCTCATTATTACAGTTTCATCATTTTGAATATATTTCACGTATTTACTGCACAATATCAGTCTAAAACTTCATTAAGGCAGAATTCATGATAAAGTGACGCTTATTCTCCGATCAGGTTAACTTTCAATTTGTAGTAAAGCGGACGTCTGCTCTATTAGAAATTTAATTGATAATATTTCAGTATGTATTTTATGTTCTCGAATATAGATTTGCAAGGTTCTGCATTGGATCTTTCACATATTTCATTCTGTAGTCATACATGCAGGTGCCCTATAGAAACATATATTAGTCATATTGGTTTCCTGTGTGTCATCTCGCAGCAATCTAAAAACGTTATTGCAATTCAGGTGGTCGTAACAGTGCGATAACGGTGAAGTGTATTTGACAATCAAGTAACAAATCTAAGTTGCACAATGTTTTGAAAAAGATCAGGAAACCTGGACAGGTGAAAGGCCAAACAAAGGTGAACTAATTGAATTTAACAACCGAAACAACAAACACTAACACCTACGAATTGCTGGTTTTGGGATCTTCAACCCTCATGCCAAATTGGAACTGTAGAATTGATCTCAAAAAGAGCCTCCATTCTCTAGTGGATATGGCCAGAACCCTCAAAATATTTCAAGATGGTTATCCTAACCTTAATAGTTGTTTCTGGCAGATGTAATATGGATATTCCAGGAATGTGGCAGCTGATCAAATCAATAGTCTTCAAGTTAAATGGAATTAATATACACATCACAGAAGGAACACCAACAAAACAGAACCGAGTTTTCAACATTAACGAATTGAAAACCCAATATGTACGTGGCAGGTACTCGTGTTACTCGGCTGAAGTTGTGTATCTCATACGCTGCAGGCAAAAGTGCCCTGAGGCATGGTACATTCGTGAGACCGAGGAGAAGCTATGGCAACGTGTGAATTGAAACTGCACAAAAATCAACAGACAGGAGTGTTTCCTCCCAATTGAAGAACACTTTAGTGGTCCACGACATTCGGCCATGGACCATCGGGTGACCATCGTCCAAGGCAGACTTTGGGACAGTCAACAACACGAAGTGATCAATCAGAGGTTGATAACCAATTTTGGTAACGATGGGAAAGCCTCATCTGAGACCTTGGGTGCCTGTCACACTGCAGGTGACCCCACTGCAACAATCACACACACAGATACACACTTACAGACCGACAAACACACAATACACATAGACACTCCCACAAACACCCACACTCTTATAGACCCATGCACAGACACTCTCACATACACAAGCTCTCTCATACACTCACACATACACTCCCACACTCACACACGCACACTCTCACAGACGTATACCAATCTACAATCACACTCCAACGAATATACATACGCACTATCTCCCTCAAAGACACTTTTACCCCGACACACACAGATCGACATGCACCCAAGCACATATACGTTTGGGTAAATTTGTAATGGCAGAATTACATTTTATTTTGCTCAAAAACTGCATGAATCCGTTTAAGATTCTGTACATCCTTCTTATAGATTAGAATCAATCTGAAGGCTGGGGTACAGACAGCCTTACACAGGGCACCTCGCACTTTCAATGCAATATCTGAGCCAACATGGCACCTATTGTTAAAGTTAACTTGAGAATGTAACTTTAAGAAACGAATGTACTTTAACACATGAAAGAACAGAAACCAACGTGCCCGTTCTAAAAGATGAGAGACTTAACAGACAATCCACGCATTTTTTGTTTTTTTTTTAGTATACACTGTCAGTTATATTGCACTCTAAATGTTTTCTATAAATTCGGTGTTCTACGATCTTATACTCCACAACCACCTGATTACGAACCAGATCTCTGAAAGCTCGTACTTCCAATAAACCTGTTGGAGTATAACCTGGTGTTGTGTGCTTTTTAACTTTGTACACACCAGTCCAACACTGGCCGATCTGATTCATGATTTGAAACCTGACCGACATTAAATGCCCCACAACTTAACAGGAGCTGTTCCGATTTCCCGCAATATTCCATAAACATACCATTTGGCAAAAAAGGTAAACTCAAATTGCTGTAGAGATATCAGAGAGAGAGAGTGAGAGACAGCGGGAGAGAGAGAGAAAGGAAAATCTAGGCATCATTTGCTGAAGCATATAACCACTTTTCAGTGCAGTTTTTCCTCCAAGTCCCCAGATAAAAAGAAACCAAACGAGAAAAGTCCCTGAACTCAGAGAACTGGCTATTTACCTTTCATTTCAACTGTATGACCTGTTGGAGCGTATGCACTAGACAACGTTATTGTAAAGACACAAAGCAAAGATTCAAGTTTTTTAAAAAATATTGGCTATAATGTGGCCATTACGATGTTTCGCCATAACATTGTCTACCTTTTTTTTCACGGCAACTTGGTTTGTTTATTTATTTTTGGATATCCAGCAGACTTAGTTAGCACAGGACAGCATGTGTCAGAAAATGTGATTGCTGGGTTTATTGTTCAATCCGTTTTTCCAAATATTTTGTCTGTGCCATGCTAATTCGTCTAGCAAATCATGTCCAAAACCTCTGACATGATGATGTAAATATTCTGCGTTCTGACGTGCCAGAGTCTGCTGATAATTAACTCAGTGAGAGGATGACACAAGATTATGAACCACCCTGTTTTTCCAGTAATTAAAATGTACGGATCATAATCTCAGTGGAATATACAACTCCTAAACAACATAACAAACAAATACATTCGGAGTACTTTTTTCAAGATAGTGTTGGGAACAATACAAACATTTCATGTGGAATAGAGACAGATCTTGGTGATGGTGCTTTCTTTTATCTGAGATATGTGAACATAACAATTGTTTGCACAGATAATTATTTTACTTCAGCCAAAACGGATAGCTTCATGGTTTCTAATGAAGCAGTGCACATGAACACTGCTTCATCATTTAGAAATTGTTCTTCCTCTGACTGAAAAGTTATGAGCGACATAAGAAATCTAGCTTCGGGTTTTTGAGATTTGTCTTCCAAAACATTTTCAGTTCCCTTTAGTTATACTTTGAACAACAGATTTCCTTGTCAACCACATCCCCATAATGAGTCATAGGGTGCCAAGGCGGCACATTTTTAAAAAAATAAATTTTGAGAAATTGTTACACTGAAAGACAGGATAGCACGTGAATACGTATGCTATGAAAGTTGTGTTGACTTCAATTTGGTATGATTAGTTTTTGAAAATGCCGTGTAAAGAGTCATTTGATAACCAAGTGCACGCAGACCAATGCTGGACAGGAACAAAACAGACACAACAACCGTTACTTTTGAGCAAATTAAACAAATAAAAGTAGGATTCTTTCGATGACATAAATATATTATATTATACTCCTCTAATAATGTCAGTGCAGCAGATTAGTTGGCAGAATGTACTTAAGCATGCCGTGGCAAAAATTGTTTCAAACACCTGAAATGACAAAAAATCTTTCAAATCAGTTATTTGGACCATTTGAGAGGCTGCAGGAGGGTAGAAGAAATTATGAATTTTCAGAATTTAAAAAAAATCTGAACTTCATTCCACAGATACAAAATTTGGATGTGCAAATTTAAACTTTAAATATCATTACGCCAGCAATTGGCTTAGTGTGCACTGAATTTAAATTCATATTAAAAAATTATGTCTACACTTCGGTTCGTGGTTGAAACTATTTCAGACCAGAAAGGACACTTTCCGGCTGAAATGTATTGTTGTGCCTCATTTAAGAAATGCTGAGTAACTGACATGATTGTTCGATTTTTTTGGTGAAGATGATAAACAGCCTATAAAAGACTTAGGTAAAATATTGGTGCTTTCGTTTTCCTACTCATGCAAAACTGATCACTGCAAATGTGAATATCACTGTTAATGTATTGTGTCAGCTCCTCTTCAACTGATATGAATGAGCCAAAAATAAAATTGTTGGTGACTATTTTGGCAAGTAATGTCTTCCATACAGCAAGAATGTACTCTGAAGTTAGCCTTAGCATATTTTGTTCGTTGATCATTTAAAATATTATATTTGCATCGTTGAACGAAATAGTGTAATGGTGGGCATAGATTTGATTAGATTAGATTAGGTTACATTACATTACATTACATTGCATACAGTCTGGAAACAGGCCCTTCAGCATAAGAAGTCCAAACCGAAACTCCAAAGAGTAACCCACCCAGACCCATTCCCCTATCCTAACGCTATGGGCAATTTAGCATGGCCAATTCACCTTACCTGCACATCTTTGGATTGTGGGAGGAAACCGAACCACCCGGAGGAAACCCATGCAGGGACGGGGAGAATATGCAAACTCCACACAGGCAGTTACCCGCGTGCACGCATTTGATATGTCCTGCTCAAATTTCATTCTGTCTTTCTTTCCTTTTTAATGTGCATAGTCAATGATATGATTGTCTGTTTCTTACGCAATTTTGGATCAGTATAAATGCATTCTCATCGTACAACTTGGCACAAAATCATAAGATAATAGAGTCATAGGGATGTGCATCAAGGAAAGAGATTTTGTGGTCCAACTCGTACAGGCTGACTGGGCATCCCAATACATTTTAGTTGTATTTACAAACATTTGACCAATATCTCCAGAAATCCTTCCTATTCATACACACGTTTAGATGCCTTTTAAAAGTTGACATTTTAACAAGCTTGAACATTTTCTCTCATTCCATACGTGCACGATGCTCCGTTGTCCCTTATGTCCATTTTAAAAGTTTCCCTATTCATGTGCTACCGATGTCCTCTAATATTGGATTCCACCATCTCAGCTAAAAGACATTCTCTCTTTACGCAGTCCATACCGCTCATGATTTTATAAAATATATAAGGTAACCCTTCAGGCTCCTATGCTCCAGAGAAATTATCATCCACCTATTGAGCCTCTCCATATTTCTAATTCTCCAACCTTGGCAACATCCATGTAAATCTTTTCTGATATTATTCAAATTTCGCAATGGCATTTCTGTCACTGTAATTGCATACAGTGGTCCAAATGTGATCGGATCAATGTCCAGTACGGGTGCAACATGATCTCCCGATCCTTTACTCAGTGCACTAACTATAAAACATACTCTTCACTACTCACTCTATATGTGACCACAATTTCAAGGAACTGTAAACCTGCACTCCAAAGTCTCTTTGTTCAGCAACACACCCCAGGATATTATCATTAACTGTAAGAATTCTGTCATGATTTGGCTTAATCTAATACTTATTAATATTGCCTATTGACTTTTCTGCACCTATCCAATCATTCTTTAACTCAATGGATTCTCGATTGCAGTTGTATGATAGATGGTATTTTAACCTGGGGTCATGATACATCAGGCAAGAAGGGGAAATGAGAAGTTGAGGTATTCATGATGACCGTAGCCGTTGAAAGAAAATGGTGGGTGTTGTTGTCATAAGTCGACATTGCAAAGCAACTATTCAACGAAGTGAATTACCTAGCACCATTAATGGAACAGTTTTGCTGGACCACTACAGTCGATGTATACTGAAGGGTGTAACCGTGAGGATATTCCAATCTGATTATTTTATTTACTCAAATGGAACAATGTGAACTGGAAGATTTTCTGTGCAGATTAACTTTTGATGATATAAGAATATTTAATTCTGCTGATATAATAAGAATTGAGTGTGAATCACAAAATGAAAAGAGACTGAAGAGTATCCTAACATCTGCTTTTTGAAGTAATTCAATTACGTTCCTTTTTTTGGAATTCCAGCAGTATGCGCTCGCATCCAAAGCTTGTGACCACATATATTTCAGCGAAGTTTTTTTTATACCAATCCAGCAACAAGATTTCATGTGGCCTAATTTGTTGCAGTGAAGATACCAGAGCTTTTTAAATTCTCATCCCCGAACATGAGTTTCCTGATTCCTCTTTGGTAATTAATATTATATTTCCCTTACGGTGTCAGGATTTGTCCTTGCCTCAATTTCTATAACTCTTGGTGTGAAAACGGTTCAGGAGAAAGTGAGGTCTGCAGATGCTGGAGATCAAAGTTGAAACTTTATTGCTGGAACAGCACAGCAGCTCAGGCAGCATCCAGTGAACAGGAGATTCGATGTTTCGGGCACAGGCCCTTCTTCAGGAATGAGCAGAGAGTGTTCAGCAGGAGAAGATAAAAGGTAGGGAGGAGGGACTTGGAGGAGGGGCGTTGGAAATGTGATAGGTGGAAAGAGGTCAAGGTGAGGGTGATAGGTCGGAGTAGGATGGAGGCGGAGAGGTCAAGAAGAAGACTGCAGGTCAGGAAGCGGTGCCGGGCTGGAGGGATCCGGCTGAGACAAGGTGGGGGGAGGGGGGATGAAGAAACTGGTGAAGTCCAAGTTCATCCCCTGCGGTTGGAGGGATCCCAGTCGGAAGATAAGACGCTCCTCCTCCGACCGTCGCATTGTTGTGGTTTGGCGGTGGATGAGTCCAATGACCTGCATATCCTCGGTGGAGTGGGAGGGGGAGTGGAAATGCTGTGCTACAGGGTGGTTGGGTTGGTTAACCACAACAACGCGACGGTCGGAGGAGGAGCGTCTTATCTTCCGACTGGGAACCCTCCAACCACAGGGGATGAACCAGTTTCTTCATTCTGTGTTGATTCGGTCGCCTGAGATAGAAATAGAAAGGTCGAGGAAGGGGAGGGAGGAATCTGAGACTGTCCAGGTGAATTTGAGGTCGGGGTGGAAGGTGTTGGTGTAGTGGATGAACTGTTCGACCTCCTCGTGGGAGCACGAGGTAGCGCCGATACAGTCATCAATGTAGCGGAGGAAAAGATGGGGGGTGGGGCCAGTGTAGTTGCGGAAGATGGATTGTTCCACATACCCTACGAAGAGGCAGGCATAGCTGGGGTCCATGCGGGTGCCCATGGCTACTCCTTTTGTTTGGGGAAAGTGGGAGGATTGGAAAGAAAAGTTGTTCAGGGTGAGGGCCAGTTCGGTCAGTCGAAGGAGGGTGTCGGTGGAAGGGTACTGGGTGGTACGGCGGGAAAGGAAGAAGTGGGGTGCTTTGAGTCCTTCGTGATGGGGGATGGAGGTGTACAGGGACTGGATGTCCATGGTAAAGATGAGGCTTTGGGGACCGGGGAAGCGGAAATCCTGGAGGAGGTGGAGGGCGTGGGTGGTGTCACGAACGTAGGTGGGGAGTTCTTGGACTAATGGGGACAGGACCGTGTCGAGGTATGCCGAGATGAGTTCGGTTGGGCAGGAGCAGGCTGAGACGATGGGTCTTCCGGGGCAGTCAGGTTTGTGGATTTTGGGCAGGAGGTAGAAACGGGCGGTTCGGGGTTTTGGAGAAAGTGGGAGGATTGGAATCCAGTTCGGTCAGTCGAAGGAGGGTGTCGGTGGAAGGGTACTGGGTGGTACGGCGGGTAAGGAAGAAGCGGAGTGCTTTGAGTCCTTCGTGATGGGGGATGGAGGTGTACAGGGACTGGATGTCCATGGTGAAGATGAGGCGTTGGGGACCGGGGAAGCGGAAATCCTGGAGGAGATGGAGGGCGTGGGTGGTGTCACGAACGTAGGTGGGGAGTTCTTGGACTAATGGGGACAGGACCGTGTCGAGGTATGCCGAGATGAGTTCGGTTGGGCAGGAGCAGGCTGAGACGATGGGTCGTCCGGGGCAGTCAGGTTTGTGGATTTTGGGCAGGAAAACGGTTCAGTAAGCCACACATTGAAATGTAACCATATCATAATCAGCTGCTTTTTCAGGTGCTAATCGTGACATTTGAATTCTCTGCTCTTTCCCATGACTAATCACAACCTGTGAAAGTGAATTTTGGAACTCTTCCAAAATAATCCTCCTTAAGACCGTCATAGATTTACTCTATTTTTAATGCTCTTGTGAAAAAATTAAAATTATTTTGTTTGATCCTCTCAAACGCAGTGTCGATTTGTTCCAGTCCCTCCTTAGATTTCTGAAACGTTGTCAGCTTTTGGCATACGCTGTTATGCACTTAAGGTAGCTTTCTTCACTTCATCATCGACATCAGATACCTCCTCTGATAGTGATACAAATACGTCGCCAGCTCTATCTACTAGCTTTGTTTGTATCAATAAAAAACCCATGCTCAGTAACCATTTGATGTGTTTAGCCAACTTCTCAAATGTGATGCATGTGTCTTGCACATTCTTCTAATCAAAGTTGGACAATGCTTGGGAAAATGTATTTAAAAATCCCTGTCAGCCCTCTGGTTAGAAAGTGTTTGCTTGTCTTCACGAAGCTTATTTTGTATCTTCACCTTCACCCTTTTCAGACAACTTTCCTGTTTGAATGACAGTTTCCAAATTTCAAACTCTCCCACATTTTGGTTTTTTTTGTTCTGCTCTGGCATTTCTGCCTTTTCAGAGTCGTAGCATCATAGCACCGATAGGCCCAAACTGGCCAAGCTTAACAAATTGCCCATCCACGGTAACCCCATTTTCCTGCACTTCGCCCACATTCTTCTAATACTTTCTTATATGTATGCTTGTCCAAATGCCTTTGAAATGTTGTTAATGCACACGTCTCATCCACTTCTGCTGGCAGCTCATTCCATATGCTCTGGCCATTTCAGAGACATGGGTAGAGCAGGGACAGGAATGGTTGTTGCAGTTTTTGGATTCAGATGCTTCAGCAAGAATAGAGGAAACGGTGGACGGGAGAGGGGTGGCAGTGATAATACAGGACAGTATTACAGTGGCAAAATGTATGTTTGCGGACTCGTCTGCTGAGGTAGTATGAGCTGAGTTCAGAAACAGGAAAGAAGAAGTCAAACTGGTGGGACGTTTCCATGGGTCTCTGAAGAGCTCCAGAGATGTGGAAGAAAGGATAGCAAAGACGATTCTAGATCGGAGCGAGAGAGACTGGGGACTTGTTATGGGGTTTTTTACTGATGAAATATTTTCTGCGAATACAATATTTCAAGTATTTTAGATGGGTCATTTTATTGTCCAATGTGTGCAGGAATGTTTTCCAAGACAGGCCAAAGAGGGGGGGTGGCCACATTGGATTTCATACCGGGTATTGAACCCGGCCAGGTGTCAGAACCAGAGTTAGGTCAGCGTTTTGGTGGTAGTGACCACAATTTGGATATGTTTACTTTATCGATGGAAAGGGATAACTCTATGGCGCAGGGCATATACTTATAGCTGGGGGAAAGACAATTATGATGCGATTAAGCAAGGTTTAGGATGCATAGGATGGGGAAGGAAAGGGCAGAGGATGGGCACAATTTACGTGTGGAGCTAATTCAAGGAATACCTACTGCGTGTTCTTGATAAGTGTACATCTGTCAGGCAGGAACGAAGTTGTCAAGCGATGGAGCTGTGGTTTTTAAAGAAGTTGAAGCTCTTGTCAAGAGGAAGAAAAAAGCTTTTGTTAGGATAAGATGTGAAGGCTTGGTAATGGCGTTTGAGAGTTAGCCAGGAAAGACCAAAAGAGAGAGCTAAGGAGAGGTAGCTGTGGCATGAGAAATTGGTGTTGTGTACAATCAAGAAAAACCCTAAGGCTTTCTATAGGTATATCAGCAATTAAAGAACAGGTAGTGTAAGATTAGAGTCAAATATGATAGTAGTGGAAAGTTGTGCGTGGAGTTAGAGAAGATAGGGGATTCGCTGAATGAACATTTTCCGACAGCATTTACACTGGAAAAAGACAGTGTTGTGGAGACTACTGAGATACAGACTATTAGATTAGATGGGATTGAGTTTCGCAAGGAGGAGGGCATGGTGCCAATTCTGGTAAGGATGAAAATAGATAAATCTCTTGCGCTGGATGGGAGTTATCCGAAGATTCTCTGTGAAGCCAGGGAGGAGATTGTCGAGCCTTTATCTTTGACCTCTGTGTCGTCATTGTCTTCAAGAAGTTTGAAGGATAGCAAATGTTGTTCCTTGTTCGAGAAGGAGAGTATAGATACCCTGGTATTATGGACCAGTGAACCTTACTTCGGTTGTAGGAAGTTTTGGGAATGTTTATAAGAGATAGGATTTATAATCATCTGAAAATGAATAAGTTGGTTAGGGATCGTCAACATGGTCTTGTGAAGGGTAGGTCATGCCTGACAAACCTCATGGAGTTCTTTGAGAAGGGGTCCAAACAAGTGGATAAGGGTAAAGCGGTTGATGTGGTTTTTATTTAGCCGTTTTAAAAGGTTCCCGACAGATGGGAAATGTTCAAGCTCGAGTTGAGTTACTCGTGCTTCACCGCAATGATCTGATTTCGAGAAAGTGCTCTTTGTCATTTTTTTTATTGACCTCGATGAGACCATGGAAGGATGGGTCAGTAAATTTGTGGATGACACTAATGTTTGCAGAGTTATGAATAGTACTGAAGGATGGCTTAGGTTACAAATGGAGAAAGATAAGCTGCAGAAATGGGCAGAGAGATGAAAAACTGAGTTTAATGAGGAAAAGTGTGAGGTGATTCATTTTGAAGTCATACCAGGAATGCAGAGTACTGGGCTAATGGTAAGACGCTTGGTAGTGTAGATCAACAGGGGGATATCAGTGCCCATGTACTTAGATCCCTGAAAGTTCAAACTCAGTTTGTTATGGTTATTGAGAAGATAGGCGGTGTGTTATGACTTATTAGTAGAGGGATTGAGTTTTGAAGCCATGAAGTGCTGCTGTACAGAACTCGGTTGTGGTTGCACTTGGAGTATTGAGTTAAGATCTAGTCACTGCCTTAGCAGAAAGATGCAGAAGCTTTGGAAAACATTCAGACGAGATTAACTGGAATGTTGCCTGGTATGGAGGGGAGGCCTTATTAGGAAAGATTGAGGGATTGGACCTATTTCCGTTCTAGGGAAGAAGGTTGAGAGACGACTTAATTGAGACATATAAGATAATCCGAGGGTTAGATAGGGTGTACAGTGAGAGCTTTTTTCCTCTAATGGTGATGGCCATCACGAAGGGACATAGCTTTAAATTGAATGATGATATTTATAGGACGGATGTCAGAGAGAGTTTCTTTATTCAGAGCGTGGTAAGGTTGTGAATCGGCCTGCTTTCAACAGTAGTAAACTTGCCAACTTTAAGTGCATTTAAATGGTCATTGGATAGACATATGGAAGAAAGTGGAATAGTGTAGTTTAGATGGGTTTCGGATTAGTTTCATAGGTTGGAGCAACATCGAGGACTGAAGGGCCTGTACTGTGCTGTAATGTTTTCCATTTTATGTTCAGCATGCGTACCAACCACCATACTGAAAAAAAATCCCCTCCACTTCCCTGTTATTCTTTCCTATAAAACCTTAAACTGATGCCCTTTCGTCTTCAATTCCAGAGCCCAAGAATAGGACTGACTGTATTCACCGTACACATACCTCTCATGATCTTGCACACCTCGATAAAGACCTCATCAGTCTCCTACGCTCCGAAGAGAAAAGGCCTATCCTAACGAACAGGGAGGCACAGTGGTAAGCACTGTTGCGTCACAGCACCACAGACCCGGGTTCAATTCCCGCCTCAGGCGACTGACTGTGTGGAGTTTGCACATTCTCCCCGTGTCTGCGTGGGTTTTCTCCGGGTGTTCCGGTTTCCTCCCACAGTCCAAAAATGTGCAGGTTAGGTGAATTGGCTTAGCTAAATTGCCTGTACCGGTAGGTGAAGGGGTGAAATGTAGGGGAATGGGTCTGGGTGGGTTGCATTTTGATGGGTCGGTGTGCAGTTGTTGGGCTGAAGGGCCTGTTTCCACACTGTAAGTAATCTAATCTTCCAGTTACTCAGTCTTGGCAGCATCCTTGCAACTCTTTCTAGTTAAATAACATCCTTCCCTTAAAAAGTTGATCAAAACTAAATACAAGACTCCAATTTCCACCTGAACAATGCCCTGTACAATAGCAACATTACTACTTAATGTCGTAAAGTCATCGAGATGTATAGCATGGAAACAGACCTTTCGGTCCAACCCGTCCACGCCAACCAGATATCCCAACCCAATCTAGTCGCACCTGCCAGCATCTGACGGATATCACTCCAAACCCTTCCTATTCATATACCAATGCAGATGCCTTTTAAATGTTGCAATTGTACTAGCCTCTACCACTTCATCTGGCAGTTCATTCCATACACGTATCACCCTCTGAGTGAAAAAGTTGCCCCTTAGGTCTGTTTTATTTCTTTACCCTTTCACCCTTACACTCTAGTTGAGGACTCCGCCACCCCAGCGATGGCCCTTCAGTCCTCGATGTTGCTCCAACATATGAAACTAATCCGAAACCCATCCAAACTACACTATTCCACTTTCTTCCATGCCCGTCATGATTTTATAAACCTCTATAATACCACCCCTCAGCCGGCAACATTTTAGAGAGAGCAGCCCTAGACTATTCCAATGTTTCCTATGGCTCAGATCATCCAACCCTGGCAACATGCTTGAAAACATTTTCTCAACCCTTTCAAGTATCACAACATCTAAAGCCAGTGTGCCAAAAACCTGTCCCAATATTCTGTCTATTGCTTTCAGAGAAATGTGATCTGGAACTTCAAGATCACTCTGCTTCACGAGAATCCTTAAGGCGCTATCATTCACCAAGAAACTCCTACCTTGATTTGACTTTCCAAAGTGCAAGACCTCATGTATATTTATTTTAAACTCCATTTGCTATTTCTAGGCCTAATTTTCCAGCTGATCAAGGTCCTCCTGCGATTTATGATAACTTTCCACACTATTCACAGTACGATCAGCAAACTTACATATGATGCCTTGTACATTCACATCCCAATCATTGATTTAGATAACAAACATTAATGGGCCCAGTACCGACCAGTGGGACAATGCACTAGTCACAGGCCTCCCGTCTGACAAGCATCTTTCCACTGTTAACCTCTGCTTGCTATCAGCAAGCCAATTTTCTAACCAGTTTGCCACTTCTCCCTATATTTCATGCGATCTAAAACTTTCAAAGAAGCCTATAGTGTGGAACCTTAACAAAGGCCTTACTGAACTCCATACAGACGGTGTCTACAACCATGCCCCCGTCAACCTTTCTGGTTAATTCACCAATGAACTCAAACAAATGTGTGAGGCATGGTCTCCCACTTGCAAAGCCATGATGACTACTCATAATCAAACTCTGTGCTTCCAAATGGATACCTTATCCCCCAGAATCTTCTCAGCTCATGTACCCACGACAGATCATAAGCCTAATATCCAGGCTTTTCTTTGCAGCCCAATTTGAATTGGCACAACATTCCTGACTCTTGTCTCCCCTGGTCTCACCCGTGGCAAATGATGATACAAAATATCACCAACGCTCCCCACAATTTCTTCGCGAGCTTCTTGTAGTGTCTTTGTATATATCTGGTCAGGACCGGGAAATTTGTCCGAATTCAGACAATCTTATGCATCCAGCACCTCCTCGCCTTTGATATGGGCTGTCCTAAAGAGATCACCACTAACCTCACCTAGTTGCCAAGCCTTTATATCTTTCTCCTTGGGAAACACAGGGGAGAAATGTTCTTTGGGAATTTCACCTGCGTGCCGTGGCTCTATACATACATGTCCATTTTGTTCCTTTAGTGGCCCTCTTCTCTCCCTGTTTATTCTTTTCGTCGTTATCATTCGTGAAGTTTACATTCAACCTATTCTTAACCAAGGATATGTCACGCCCCCTTTTTGCCCTCATGATTTCCTTCTTCAGTCTCCCTCCTATATACTATTTCCCTCCAGGTATTGCCTTGATCCCGGCTGCCCATGACAAAGCCACGTCTCAATTTTTTATCCTCATCAAAGTATCAATATATCTTGTTATCCAGTGTTCCCTATTCCTACCAACCTTGTGCTTCGCCACCATAGGAAATATAGACCTTAAACTCCATCTATATCGATTTCAAAGATCTCCCATTTACCTGATATCTCTTTCCCTCCAAACAAATGATTCCAATCAATGCCTGCAAGTTCCTATGTAATTCAATCAAAATGATATTTCTTCAGCTTATAATCGTAATTCAAACAGTTTCATTTCATTTCTTTTTTTTCTTTTGCATCTAACTCAAGCTACTGCATTTTCAAATGACGTTTATCCATGTCCATAGATTATGATTGTGTTTCCAGCTAAATTTAAATACTATACTGATCTATTGCTCTAATAACCACATTATGTCTTTTAGAGGGACACAGGCAATTTCAACTGCAAGTAGTTTGCCAATTACAGCAGATTTTCCATATTTACCTTTTTGTAAAACATCCAAATTGACTTCTCCCACCCCCAGAAAACTCTTAGTGACTGAATGAACATATGAATGCAATACCAGAAACAACAAACACTAGCACATACTATTCGCTGCCTCTGAGTTTCGCAACGCTAATGTCATATTGGAAATATCAGATAAATCCTGCAAGTATACCAAATCTGTTATGGATCTCACAAGACTCCACAAAACAGTTTAAAAGGTAGCACAGATCCCAGTTTTGATCTTTGTTTCAGGCAGATATAAAGTGGATATCATAGAAATGATGCAGCTGGTCAACATACTTGGCTTCAAGCAAAATAGATTTGATTTAATCACCACTGAAGGAACGCAAAGAAAGCAAAATTCACTTTAAAATAGCAATGATTTGATACACCGCCCCCACCCCGCATCCCCGTAAATTTATAAAGAATTGTTCCAATTTTTGGCAACATCCCATAAACACACACCCCTTGGCAGAAAACAAAATGTCAATTAAAATAAAGCTCCTTACAGGAGAAACGTCAGACAGAGAGAGGAAAATCCTGGGAACATTTGCTGATGCATAGACTCTCCCTCCACTGCAGCTCTTTCCCCAGGTAAAACTAAACCAAACCATAAGTAATGTGGGAGAACTGGCCACTCACGTTTCGTTGCACAACTGATTGTTACCTGCGGTAGTATCTAATTTCACAAGCAAAGTGGCCTAATCCAATATAAAATGGAAAGTTTGCCTTCTACATCCGATTTTTGCCGAAAAAAACAAAGGCAACGTAAACTTTTCAATGGAGCAGCATCGTCATATTGTCAGACTAAGAACTTCAAATTGATACCTGTATTCACAAGCCCAATTTTCAAATAAAATATGTCAAAACATGTAACTAAATTCCTTGAAGAGGCGAAGGTCAAGAGGATCCCTGACAGGTGTTAACATCAATAAGGTAGTAATGCAAGGTCAAGGGAATGGAATGCACCTCTTCGAAGTGTGGTGGATTGTTATTCAAGAAATATTGACAAGAGTCTGGGGTTATTACATAAGTGCAAGGAATGTGTAGAGTTATGTGGGCTGAGGAATAGTGCTGGTGGGAGGCAGAAAATTCTATCATTCGTATGCTATTAATCTTGACCAAAAACCATCACGCTTAAAGTAATAATGTCTAGCATTTGTTTGGACCGGTGTTGTGGGATAATGGCTCAGGTTTGGGCTGTGATAACTGTTGATCTGATCAAACACAATGATGTTATTGTAATTTTGATTATGTAAAAATATAATATTTTATTCTACTGACAAAATTAGTGGAAAGGATGAGTTTGTAATGTATACTTCTTTATGCCATGACAATAATTGTTTCTAACTGCTGAAATCTCAATCTTGATCATAATACAAGCAGGTCTTTGGGCTTTTCTATAGGCTGCAAGAGGGCGGAGCAAATTTTGAATGTGCAAAATAAAAACAGAAATCTGCAATTGATTCTGTCAGTGTATCCATAAATGGAGAAACTCATGTTTATAACGCCGTTCATGGTCGAAACTATTTTAGGCCAGACACAATACTTTCCATCTGAAGTTTATTGCTGTGTCTCATGTCAAAAAAGCATTTTTGTGTTTTTTTGGTTGCAGACGATAAACTCAATAAAAAAGACTTAGGTAAAATATTGGTATTTTTCTGTTCCTACTCAGGCAATATGACAACTGTAAACGTGAATAGCTCTTGATTTAGTACATCAGCTCCTCTTCAACGGATGTGAATGAGCCGAAATTAAAGTTGTTGACTACTATGTTGCCCTGTTATATATTCGATACTGATATATTATCATCCAAAGTCAGACTTGGCATGTTCTGATTATTGTTCAGTTATGAAATATATTTGCATTCCTGAAAGAACCGTGGAATTGAGTACAATTTGCATATTTGAAATTGTTATGACATGGAGTTAGCCCTTCTACAAATTTGATCCAAACACACAGAAAAGCTCACAGCACCTCATAATCTGTTAAAGTATGAATGATAGACTGCTAACTAAATTCCACTATTTAAAAATAAAAAACAATTCATTATTAAACTTCAAAAGAGAACATTGAACAAGAACTATTTACAACTATAAGTCTCTCATTTTTTAACCGTTTATCTACCTTCCACTCTGTAGCAATATACTGATTCGGTAAAGCCCCTATAAATTTCCAGAAAAGCATTTTTTAATGCAGTTGTCGTCTTCGTGTGCCAAACTTCCTCTGTCTGTAGATTTCCCCCGTGTTGTCTTCTGTCTTCTGCTGCAAAGATGCTCCATGTGAAAAAGTTACTTTTTAGAGAGAGAGTCTTTCGGTAGCTATAGATGGCAGTAGGTATTCCTTGTCTCCAGCTAACTGTTCAAAATGTCTACTTTACTAAAGCAAAACTTAAGATTTTCTCAATTGGTTTCTGTTGTCAAAATAGTACAATTAGTATTTGATTGGATTTTTGAATCTTGAGGCATAATACGTAAGGTTGAGAAATCAACTCATTACCTGAGTTCCAAGTGAAATGTTACATTTGTCCAGTACACTCTAGTGCCTGCACTCAGTCACATGCCAGATGCTTGCCAGCTTTTGAACTTACACTCCCCCTTGATGTCATAGTAAAAACCTTCGACTCCACAAGAAAATATTCTGCTCTAGTTTCTTCCTGCCTTTCTTTTGTGTTTAATGTCTAAACTCAACATTACAATTGGTTGCTACTTACCCCAATTTTGGATCCATATGAATGCATTTTCTGCGTGCAACCTGGCACAAAATCCAATTGATAATAGAGTCATTGATGCATAGAGATCTACAGCAAGGAAACAGACCTGTCAAGCCAACTCGTCCAGTTCGTCCCATTTGCCAGTATTTGGTCCACAAACATCTCCACTGTTCTTATTCATATACATATTCCGAAATCGTTTAAATGTTGCAATTTTACCAACCACTACCATTTCCTCTGGCAACTCATTCCAAACACACAACATGCGTGGGCGGCACACATTAGTGGGTGGCACGGTGGCACAGTGGTTAGCACTGCTGCCTCGCAGCGCCAGAGACCCGGGTTCAATTCCCGACTCAGGCGACTGACTGTGTGGAGTTTGCACGTTCTCCCCGTGTCTGCGTGGGTTTCCTCCGGGTGCTCCGGTTTCCTCCCACAGTCCAAAGATGTGCAGGGTCAGGTGAATTGGCCATACTAAATTGCCCGTAGTGTTAGATAAGGGGTAAATGTAGGGGTATGGGTGGGTTTCGCTTCGGCGGGTCGGTGTGGACTTGTTGGGCCGAAGGGCCTGTTTCCACCCTGTAATCTAATCTAATCTAAAAAACATGTACTGTGTGAAAATGTTGCCCTTTAGTTCCGTTTTCAATCTTATGTTGTTAGCCATAAGCCTATGCCCTCTTGTTTTGGAGACCATTACCACAGATTAAAAAAACTTCTCTATTTACACTATTTCTCTCATTATTGTACATATGTCCATAACTTGATCCTTCAACTGCTGATGACCCAGCAAAAAATAGACCCGGCCTATTGAGCACCTCTTTATAGTTCGAAAACTCCCACCCTAGCAACATTCATGTAAATATTTTCTGAGCCATTTCAAGTTTCACAACGGCCTTCCTATTACACGGAGACCATAATTGCACATCGTATTCCAATGGTGGGCAAAAGAAAATCTGGTACATGCACAACCTGACCTTCTCACTCATAAACTCAATGCTCAACAAATGAAGGACAGTGCATCAAATATCTTCTTCACTACCCTATCTACATGTGACTCCAATTTCAAGAATCTGTGAACCTGCACTACAAGTTCTATTTCGTCCTGGACCTTACCAAAAGTGTCTACCTTATGCATATGAATATTATTTAATGCCCTTTCTCCACATATCCAATTATTCCTCAAAGCAGTGTTTGCTTCATTACAGTGGGAGAACTGGTGGTTGTTTAAACTGCAGTCACTACACAATCACTATAACCTGCAGTCATTAGGAACAAAGCGAGAGTGAGAAGTCGAAGCATTCATGCTGACATAAGTTATTGCTAGAAAACTCTATGATATTGTAATTTGTCGACACTGCAAATAAGCTGACCAACCAACTGAGGGAACCAGTCCCTTTAATAGTACAGCATTATTGTATAATGCAATGAATCATTCGAGGTCAATCCAACATGATTAAGTAGTTACTTTCTGCGATGGAACCGTGTAAACAAGACGATTTGTTGTGCTGATAATCTTCTGATGATTTATGAATATTTAAATCTACTAATGTAATTAGAATTGGATTCGAATCACGAAACGAAAAGACAGACTAAAAGGTTTTCTGAGCACTTATTCTTGAAATTATCCATTTGAGTATTTTTAATTACACCTTTGTGCAATGCCCACTACGTCACGTGCCCACATATGTCTCAGCATCAGGATTTATAATTGTGGAGACAAACAAAATGTCATGAACACTAGAAGCAAGTGCAAACGAAAGACATGTAGTGATTGTGTTTCAAAACAGAGCTGCAATTATAAATGCACAGTCAGACTTGATTCTTTCTGCTACCAGTCAATTTAAAATATTTTAGTTCTATGTAACAAGCTAAACCTTGATTGAGATGAAATTTATATTCCCATTCACAAATAAATAAGACAATTTTATTCCATGCCAGAACTGGAGACATTGAGAGAACTGCTCAGAGACGCAGGTGAGAGATTATCTTCAATTTCAGAGAAGTTAGACAAATTATAACAATGTTACAGTTTGAAACATATTAGTAGTTGTCAATGGACCTGCATTTCAGCACGATTTTCATGGATTTATAAATGATAAAAACTTATTGCAACACACCACGTTCAGATCATGATGGATAACTTGCATCAAGTCTCCAATACGACTTCTCCTCTCCAAAGAAATTCGTTTCAATCTCTGGAATATTTCGAGCTACAGTTTCAGCATGCGCCTGCCTGTAGATGACAATTTGAAAATCTGAAATTGGTAGCAACACTCGATAGAATTTTAGCCAGACAAAACTTTTCATCATAACAAAATACGTGCTGTATGTATCCAAACATGTAATGGGACGTGAAATTTAGTCCACATACTTGGATAGAAACGTGAATGCTTCGTTTTGAAGACGGAAAACAAGCAATATAAACTAATTGATCTGATTGACAGCGATTGCATAATCAGTGGAATACACAGCGAATGTGTTCAAAGCATTAAAGCTGCAAGACTTTTTTTCTCCCCCAAGTGTTCTGAAGAGAAATGGCTTTATTCCATACAAATGAAGCAGCAAATAAGATGATCAATTACAAACAATATTTCAACCATCATCATTTAGGATAGGAGAATCACGACAGATGATCATTACAGGAAATAGTATTGCATGATATAAATAGAAAAAGGAAAACAATTACGTGCAATGACATTCGGCGATTGCTGTTCTATTATGACATTACTTTTATTCTTTCACCATCCTCGTCAAGAGCCAGCCATGAAGGAACATATGATTAAGATTCGCTAAACCTGAATTAAAAATTTCAATTTTTATAATCGACAACATGCTTATTGGTTGTAGAACTAATAGTTCAATGTAAATTTCCTGAAGAAAACGTATTTTAAGAAAACCATGTGTCTTTGCAATACTGCATTACATTGTAAATGGCATTCAGCGTCATATTTATGCATTGCACATATTGTTTTAATATCCCGCACTCGCATCTCATTCTTAATGCTCTGATCTCGAACTACAGGAATTTAAACAAAAAAAAACGTGAGTTGATCGGGACCAGAACAGTTTCCTGCACCCCCTCCACCATGTATGCATGAACTGACAGGCAAATATACTGTTCCAACAAAAAAAAACTGAAATATCTAACAGCACTTCATCTTTTGCCTCAAATGTGCCAGATTAATGGGGATCTATTCATTTAAAATATACTATTACACTTCCACCCATCCTTCTTCCAATGGCCATTCCTGCTAATAAAAAAAGCTTGTGCACATGGCACTATGAACCAAAGTTATTCATTTACCAAGCAGAAGAAGAATTGTTCATCTGGGACTTTTTCACAACTTAGCTCCTCTTCATTGATTCTCTGGAATATCCCTTCTATTCTTCAACAAGATGAGTGTAACAACCGAAGTTTCATTATCGGCAGAAAAAACAATCTGCTCAACTAATTTTATGAAATGTGTGGTTTCCTCAAATTGAAAATGTTTTGAAACTTTGCACAGCATGACAAACGGTCAGTGTCTGTTTATGAGAGAAGAAAGTGACAGCATGTACGAGGCTACTTGGTAGGTCCTCTGCAAGTTATTCAACATCGCGACTTGAAAATATGAAGTTTTCAGGTAGCTTTCCTGTAATACATAATCGAAGGCCATTGTGTGTCAAGACACCAATGTGGTCTGCGGTAGCACAAGAAGACAACTCACTCTCTTTTTCTCAGGGACAAATAAGGACGTGTAATAACTGCTAGGCAACATGAGTTTCTCACATACCACCTTAAATCAATGCAAGCAATTTTTTTTTAAAGCAACTAATATGTATGTATTCATAAAACTCGACTTTCAAGACTGAAGTAGGGTTATACACAAAACGTTGACTTATCCACCTTCTGATGCTGCCTGGCTTGGTGCATCTTTACAACGTCCTGTTTGTCTGCTTTTGATTACAGCATGTGCAGGTTTTTTTTCTCTAATACTTTGTCCAACTCGTCCATGCCAACCAGATATCCAAACGTAATCTCGTCTCACTTGCTAGCATTTGGCCAATATCCCTCTGAGCTCTTCCTGATCATACATACGTCCGTATGCCTTTTAAATGCTGTGACTGCACTTACCTCCAACATTTCCTCTGCTCGTCTATTCCATACACGCACCACAATCTGAGTGAAAATGTTGACACTTATGTCCTTCCTAAATCTTTCCCTCTCACCCTAAACCTAAGTCCTCGTTTTAATTGCTAAACTGCAGTGCAAATTCATCTGAAATCAACCTTTATTCTACTAATATAATTTTGGTCTCAGCAAATACTTCGATTTCACAATGTTGATCTTCATCATGTTAGATTAGATTAATTACAGTGTGGACACAGGCCCTTCAACCCAACAAGTCCACACCGACCCGCCGAAGTGCACCCACCCATATCCATTCCCCTACATCTAACACTATGGGCAATGTAGCGTGGCCAATTCACCTAACCTGTACATTTTTGGACTGTGGAAGGAAACTGGAGCACCCGCAGGAAACCCACACAGACACGGGGAGAATGTGCAGGCTCCACACAGTCAGTCGCCTGAGGCGGGATCTGGCACTGTGAGGCAGCAGTGCTTACCAATGTGCCACCGTGCCGCCAACAAAATGGCCAGCAAAATGAAATAAGTGCTGTGTGCCCAGGTCGTTTAACATTTTCTGAACGACATTAATAGATTTGTTTTGCAAACTTAATACTAAGACCCAAATCCATATATGCTTCTTACTTTTTGTGCTACTGGTGCAGAAAATTCAAACGGATTCACTAAACATAACGTTGTATGCAATTCTGTTTTCACTAGAAATGTCCAAATTCTGGTTATGTAAGGAATCTCATTACATTGACATCTAAATCTTTCCTTTTCTCCCCTCATTTCCGGTGAAAGAGTTCTGTTTATCTTTTCGATCATCAATGGCCTTTGAGGTACAATGGATGATGTAATGCCCTGAAGCCTTCTATTATCATTTAACTGACTGAAAGTTTTCGGTTTTCTTTCTTTCAGTTTTCTTGTCCTTTAAGAAACATTAATTAAACTAACACAGTCTAACTTAATATAAAAATGACAAAAAGAGATATGAACATTATTGAGTGGTCAGCCTCTCTAGAATGCTCGACACATAATAGTATCAAGACACTCCTCACGTCCACTTAACTCTGTTCCTCTTGACTTCTGGTTACCTCTCGTACAAAAACATCCTATTTGAGTGTTAAATATACAAAGGAATGTGAGTGCAATGCACTCCATGGCAAGCTGTTCCAGAGACTCACCTCCCTTTCATAGTAGAAATTGCTCCTGATTGCAAACTATTATTGGTGCTCCTTAATTTTGAGTCCAAGGTTCTCCCTTATGTTGAATCAGCCTGCAAACATTTACTGTACCGAATCTTTTACAAATCTCCAAATAATGTAACTAGATGGTGATGCCTGTAAGTCCGTTTTTATATTAGCATATAGACTTTGCAATTAACAACAAACGCCTCTCATCAGCGGCGTTTGTGTGCAGTGATCAAATTGTAATATTCTCGTCAGTGATTTCATCTTGACAATTCGTTGTCTGCCGCTGCCTTTTTGCAAGTTTGCATCCCATTGTCTATATAACGACTTGCTTGTACAAAAAGTTGTCTTAAGAATGTCTTAATTTCAAGTTTACATCCACAATAGCTAATGACTTGCAGTTTCATATCCAAGCACAGATTGCTCTTCATTTCTTTGTGCAATGGGAGATTCATTGTCCTTTCTTTTATGCTCTGTTTTACATACTGGTAACAGCTGATTATAACTAATACTTGATTGGTCTAGGATACATTCACATACGGAAATTTGGATTGCTGATATTAAGATGCAAGTGTTACTAAATGCAAGAGAACCAACTCTCTTAGAATTGGTCGAAATATCAGATAAATTATGTTTTGCTTTCATATATTAATATCTTTAGAAAGCATTCGCTCTGACCTCCAAATATTGGCATTTATTCAGTAGGATACAAGGAGTAGTTTTTGTGTTGTTACAATTGAAATACTGCAGTTTAATTTCCTAGTTTTCTCGATTAATCCTCCCTGACAAAATACATGACATTTCTACATATGCATATTGGCTAAGATTACTGTATTGTGAACCCCTAATCTCTGTTCAATAAATATCCCTTATTGCATTCATTAAATAGCATGCTTTATAATGAGCATGGAATTCCATTCATAATATTATGAATGAATGTAGTGGTATTTCCTTTTCCCTTTTCCTTTAGTTCTTACCATTTAGTATTTACTCATTCACAGTTTACTAATTACATTTCAGAGAGGCAAAGTCTTTATTTTTTTCTTGCCTTGGGCCAGCGGTGGAATCCTAAATTCACTAGGATATTCAGTTGGGTGCAGTTATGGACCAGACCAGACCCCCTCAAAAAATATTTCAAGAACGTAGGTTATACCTGAATGTCTTTTTTCTTATGCTATTTGCAAGATAAAGCATTGTGTTTCAGTGGTGCTTCAACTGATCAAACTACTTGGCGTCAGGCAAGTTATGATTTATTGGAAAAATATAGTTAAAAACAAGAATAAGAAAGAAGAACCAACTCTCTTGGAAGTCTCCACAGAATAATGGATACAGTAACTATTACAAATTATCTGTTCCAAATTTGAAACACCCCATAACTCATCCCTTTGTCAAAAACAATAATTCAGAAATCAGACTTTGTCACGTGCAATGCCAACAGTAGGAAGATAAGCACCAGATGCTAACCGGCCAGGTGACTATGATTGTTCCACCTTCAAGAAAAGCTGATTTACGAGCTATATGGTGCCACTGACTACTCGTCGCTTTCACTTCTTTGTCTCTCTTCAAAAACTACCAGGGCAAAATACGCATTTAAAGGCACAGCATCTTCATATCTTCACGCTTACAAACAATCACCGTCGACATATAAGCACGGTTTCATTTTTAAACACCGGTCTTGCCTTCTTTGTAACGCACAATAAACATGCATAACATTGGCTCTAAATATGTGAACATTTACTACTGCATTGTATTTCCATTCATTTATTTCTGCCATCGAACGCCTCCATCTTTCTTCATCAAAGTCACAAAGATGTATCAACAAATGTGTTATCTCGTCACGATACGCATAGAACCCTCAAATTCAATAGTAAGCTCCAATTAAGCAATCCGAAATGTTATCCTTACATTCCTCCAAAGCCTTTTTGGGCTTGTTATTGCTCTATACGATTGTCTCAGACACATTATTGTCAATGGAAATGTTGAAAAGTTCCAATGCCCACAGCAAGGCCAAGGTTTCCTTCTCGACTGTGGAAGCTCCTATTAATGATCATGCAATATTCTCGGGAGATATGTACTCAATAGTTCTTTGTATCTTCTCATCGTCTTCTTGTAGGATTACACCACTGGCATGCACATCACTCGCATTTGGAGCAATCTTGATGATTTTGCATGGTTTTGCGTAATGAAGTGTGGCTAACTCTGCAACATTTGTTAACACAGCTTTCAGGCTGTCACGTGACTTCCAACAGTCCGCTATATAATGAGATTTTCTACACATCTTCAATAATTTAGTTAGTGAAGCAACCGTGCTATTAAATATTCGTCCAAACTTTCAATAAAAAAGTCGATCCCAGCAATCTTTGTACTGATCTTTACATTGATAGTATGCTTTCACATCCCATAAGACCTTCTGTCCAGTTCCAATACAATGATCCAGGAATGTGACTTGGACTTGTGCGAACTCACTATTAAGCAGATTGGCAACAAGCCCGCCTACTTACGTTAGTCAAACAATCACGATTGGTGCCACAAATGTTCCTTCCATGTACACCACACAATTACGTTGTACAACAATGACTGCATTGGTTAGTTTGGAAATGAGAATGACATATTTTCAAACGAAATGGATTGATTTTAAATGCTATACTTGTATCAGGGTCAGGACAGTAGAAATGCCTTTGTCTTTTGGAAAAACGAAACTTGCATTTATCCTCTGAGTAGATCAACATAGAAATATAAGTTTCTTATGCCAAATTCTCCTTAGAATCTTCCAAGCATGAAGAGGATATAAATAAGACAGTGTAATCGCATTGACTTTGCGATAGTCCACACACAATCGTTGGCCAACAACTGGTTTTGGCACCCCTGTGTTGTATGGAGCACAACTCATTGTAACTGTGTCGATTAGCATCTGTTAAATCTCTGTTTGAACCTATGCCAAATAGATAGCGTTAAGTCAACAAGGATATTACTTAATTGTTACAGTACTTTCCTTTCTCTCTCTCTTTCTCATGCATAGTGAAATTTGTGCTTCCCAACGTATTCTGATGTATCTCGCCAGGTGATTATAAGAAATCTATCAGGTCGGGTTGATTTTTCTCTGGAAGTTAACTAAATAATTTATCTTTTTTTTTTGACAATGTCCTCATTGTCCAATTTAATTTTTCAAATCTCCAATTTAGCTTCATCTCACCTTGGTTCTGCACTTTGTATTATAAAACTTTATCCTTTGGATTCCTTCTCTCTCAAAATCTCTTTTAAGCATATTCACATGAATAGACTGTGAGATTTTCTTTGTATCTGGAATTGCTATCATCTAAGTTAACTCACTCAATTTCATTTCCATTTGATATAGCCCACTGAATCTTGTTTTAAGAGGTTCACCAACTTCTGGAAGTAGCATGTTATCTCCAGTAATAAATTTGCAACTTTCTAATATTTCATCGCATGTGATCTAGCCAAATCACCCACTCTATTTAAACTTTCCTTAAATTGCATCACATAGTCTAAGCGTGTAGATTCTGAATTCTGACTCAAGAGCTACTCATGAATTAATTTAATGTAACCTGTCACCTCATGCCCAAAATTTATCTGGAATGGATAGAACTTGGTTGATTCATTTTGAGCATCCTTAATTGTAAAACTTACAACTGGAATACGTTTATCCCAATCATCTGGATAGGGCTGAATATAAGCTCTCAACATGATGGTTATATTCTGATGCTCCCTGCGATTCTGGGTGGTATTCAATTATTTCTATTTATTCATTCCTAAACTATGCATAACTTCCTTAAATAACTGTCATGTTAAATACGAGCGCTGATCTACGTGCAACCGGTGAGTAGTCAACGCGTGGCTGAGAAAAATGAGTAAGTCTTAAACAACTTTTTTAATTGTGGTATTGCATAATGGCATGACAACCTCTGGAAGTCAAATAGACGCGTCACATTTCGTCAGTAAATATTGCTGGCTAATTTTTCTGTTTCAGGAACAGGTCCTACCTAATTAATGAGGGCCCTTTTAAAAGGTGCCCCAAATTTCGGAGTGGGCAATCAGACAGCTGGATTAATGAATTGCTGAGGTATGCCAATTACCTAACATGTATGACATATCCAGCAAAATTCAACCACATTCTTATGCTATCAAGGCCGATAACAGATTTTGTACTTTGACTTGAGCTTTCCAGATTCATAAATTACGTTTATCGAATTTATCATTTCTATAACCTACCACTACAACAACTTGTTGAGAGTCTGCCTATTTCTCGTTCGTCCGATTATGTCATGGGTTGCAATTTCTCATCAAAATGACATTTTAAGATAATAACATTCTGCAAAACATTGAGATTATTTTTCGTTGCACACTTTTAGATATTACTACTAAAGTAAACCCTCTTTATGTGGTTATTCAGTTAAATTCTTTGCCTTCCAGTTGTCGATTTGTTTTTGTCAAGCATTTGATCAACAATACTCTGTTGTGAACGAAGTACAATTTCAACATCGTTATTCCTTATTTTTTTTCTCCTGCTTCAGACTGTGGCTTGGTAAGTTTTTTACCACACAGTCAGGGAAAAAAAAAACGAGAATATACTTCATGAAATATCTCTGTTGCCAAATTTTCAATTGTCTTATCATTTGCAAATTTGCAGCACGTAGCCCAGATTTATCATTACAAAAGACAGACTATATTCCCGAAGCTAGGAGTTTCTCGACTCCTCCCACTACCATTCTCCATTTATCACCAGAATCTCCAACCTCACTTTATATAAAGGAATACTTATGGCCTCAGGATGACTTCCACATATTACCACTTTTCCTGGAAATACTCCTTCTGAAATGCATATGACTTCATTTCTCACCATCAAATTTCAACAATGCCGCATACCTCTGGAAATTTTAATTCTTCTTATCAACTCTTCCGGCACAGAAGAGTAAATCTTATCCTTGCAAGAAAATGTGTTAAAGAAACCTGGTACGTTCTTTTAAATCATGCCATGATATGGAACTGTTGAAGTGAGGATGAGGATTGACGAAGGCAGAGCAGTCGACATCTCCAAGAGCTTCAGTACGGCGTTCCACAAGGTTTGACATGGTAGCCTGATTCACAAGTTGAGATCAAATGGAATACTGCAAGAACTATCCATTTTGATGCAGAAATGGCTGGAATATAGGAGACAGAGGGAATGCAGGATTCTTTATCAGACTGGAGGCCTGTGATCAGTTGTGTGTCACAACGATCAGGGATAGTTTCACTGCTTTCTGTCACCTATATGAAATATTTGTATGCCGGCATTGGTGGTATACATAGCTATGTTGCAGATGACACTAAAGTTGGTAATGTAGAGGACAACGAAAAGGATTACCTTAGAGCACAAGGAGACCTTGATCAGATAGGGCACTGGGCCTAGAGTGGAAGATGGTCTCTAGTTTAGGGAAATGTGAGGTGCTGCATTTTAGAAAGGCAAACCAGGGCAGCACTTACGCACTAAATGATAAATTGTTCTGGATTGTTGCTCAAAAAAGCGACCTTGGAGTAGAGGTTCAGATTTGCACAGGTGTGGAGTCGTTGGTAGATAGGAATGTGAAGAAACTGTTTGGGATGCTTACCTTTACTCATGCATTGAGAATCGGAGTTGAGATTTCCAGGACATTGTTTAGGCCATTTTTTGAACAGTGCACTAAATTCTTTTCTCCCACGATAGGAATGATGTTGAGAAACTAGAAACGATTCAGAAAAGACCTACAAGAATGTTGCCATGTTTGGAGGGTTTCGCCTACAGAAAGAGGCTAAGTAGGCTGATGCATTTTTTTCCCCTGGCGCATCAGAGCCTGAAGAATGAATTATTAAGATTTATAAAATTATGTGGGTCATGGAAAGGGTGAGTAGCCAAGATCTTTTCCCCGAATATGGGGGCGGTGAGTCTAAACCAAAGGGAATAGGGTTAAGGTGAGAGCGAATAGATTTAAAAGGGACCGAAAAATCACCGTTTTCTCACAGAGGATGGGCGTGTATTGAACGAGCTTCCAGAGTAAGTGGTGCAGTCTGGTGCAGTCTGGCACAAATACGACATATTAAAGGTATCAAGATTAGTATTGCAACACCAAGAGTTTGGAGCGATATTAAGAAAATTTTGGAAAATGGGACAAGATTAATTTAAGCCAACTGTTTGGCATAAGGAGTTGGACTGGAAGGTCTTATGCTCTGCTATGCAGCTCTCTGACTCTATGACTCAAATAAGAGGTTGTATCTTCTACTGCAGTGCTTTGCCTTCCACGGTGCTTTGCTTTACAACTTCAGCAGAACTCATGGGCGTTTCCTGTTTTCCCTCATCCAACTTCCAAATACTTTTCCTAATACACCACCTCTACGACATCATTTCATTTCAATGACAGCAAATGATATGATTTCCTCCTTTTCAATCAGGAATTTCTTTTACCTTTTTACTAAATTTTCTTTCCCACTTCCACTGAGATCTTCTTTTCTCTTCTCCAGTTTCTATCTCTCACAGATTAAGATTGATGTTTGGAGCCAAACATTGATTTGAAAATCAATTCGTACTCATCTGCCATTTCCACTCCAAGTTTTGCAGTTCAACTCTGTATTCTTCCGAATGAGTTCTAATTACTTCAGGAAGAAACTTATTGAACACCCCCATATGTTTAATCAATTTTCAATGCCATTATCCGTATATCAAGAAAAAAAAACCTGTTTCAGAAAGCGAGCCAGTAACATAAGGGAAGACTGTAAGAGTTCCTTCACAATTATAAATGGCAGAAGAGATGCAAAGGCGGAAATTGTGCTGCAGGTGAATAACGTGAAAATATATTAGTGGAGAACAATGAAATGGCTGAGGAATTGAATAAATAACTTGCGTCAGTCTTCACAGTTGAAAACATGAACAATATTGCGAAACTGCAAGACAATCAGTGGACAGTACTGAGAATGGTTGCCATCAATATCTAAAAGGTACTAGAAAAACCGAATGGCCTGAAGGAGGGGAAATCACCTGGACCACATAGTCTACACCCCAGAGTTCCAAAGGAGATAACTGAACAGATAGTGGAGGCCTGAGAGGTGGTCTTTCGAGAATCGCTAGAATCAGAGTGAGTCTCAGAGCACTGAAATATTTCAGACATGCTACCCCTACTTTAAAAAGAGTAAGGCAAAAGATGGAAAAATACAGGCCAAATAGATTAACTTCCTTTGTGCGTATGCTTTTCGTTGAGATTTCTAAATACTTGGAAGCATATGTTAATAAGGGACAAAGTCAGCATGTTTCGTCAAGTGGAGGTCATGCCTGATAATTCCACTCCAATCCTTGAGGAAGCAACGAGCATATTAGATCAAGGAGTATCAATTGATGTTATCCATCTGCAAGTCAAGAAAACTGCTGAGTAACATAAGGTACCATGATTTTGAAGGCATTTATGCTAGCGTGGACAGAAGATTGGCAGTAAATACAAAATGTAGATAACGGCCTTTTATTCCAGGATGGCAGCTGGTGAGAAGTGATTTGCGGCAAGGAGCAGTCTTGGGACCATTTTCACTTTATACTTTAATGATCTAGATCAAGGGACCTGAGAAATTATGATAACGTTTGCCAATGATAAAATGATAGTTAGATGAATAGGTAGCATTGGCGAGGCGGGGAGGCTGCCAATTGAATTGGACAGTTTAGGACAGTGGACAAAATAGTGGGAGATGGAGTACAACCTGAGCAATTGTGTGGTCATACACTTTGTTAAGAAGAATAGAAGCATGGGTAATTTTACAAACGGGAACAGAATCCAGACGTCTGACGTGCAAAGAGACTTGGGAATTCTAGTCCAGGATTCTAACAATGTAAACTTGCAACTTGAGTCATTTTAGAGGATGGTAAATGCATTGTTGAGATTACTTGAACAAAAAAAGTAGGGATGTACTTCTGAGGCGTTAGACAGCATTGGTCAGAACTCTTTTGGAATAATGTGCGCAGTTTTCGGCCCTATATCTGGGGAAGGATGTATTGCCCCGGAGCAGGTTCAGAGGTGTAACATGACAAGGGACCCAGGAATGAAAAGCTAAACATTTGGGGAAGGTTTGAGGACTCTGGTTCTGGACGCATACATTAGAAGGATGGGCGTTTATGTAACGAGCTTTAGGGGATGAGGGTGTTGGGGGACCTATAGAACACTGAGTCTGGAAGGAGTGGTTGTTCACAAGATGTTTCCATTGGGGGGAGAAAGTAGAACTACAGAGCTTCGCCTCAGAGCAAAGGCAAAGCCCTTTTTATAACGAAGATAAGGATAAACGTTTTAAGACATTGAATGTTGAATCTATGGAATTCACTGCGACAGAAGACTGCGGAGGTCACGTTATTGACTATATTTAAGACAGAGATAGATATGGTCTTTACTGTTAAGGAGATGACGAGTTATGGAGAGAATGCAAGAGGATGAGATTAAGAAACTTCTCAGCCATTAGTGAATGGCAATGGGCTGAAATGCCTAATTTCTGCTTCTATGTCTTATGGTCATATGGTCTTATGGTTTTATGAAAGTAACTTTGACCAAGATCTCCCCTCAGATTCCTGTGACTTTTACTGTAGGCTTCTGGTACTAGCTCAGATTTACTTAAAACTGCGTTTTTCTCATCATTATCCCTGGGTACCTTCTTTGACAGTGATGAAATACTTCATCCGATCTACCTACCTAATATTTTTCTATTAATAATACACATATGGTCATCGAACATTCACTTGTTTTGCTCTGATCACAAATTAAATGAGAGAGTCTTCTCCATCCTTGTCTTCAAGTTTAGGCAACACTTCAATATATTCAAGCATATTCCCAACCATGCTTTGTTGATGCTGGTTTTGCTCTCCATCATTATCCACCTCACTGAGTCTACCATCTACTTTCACATGCAATCATTTGTTTTGCCTCTGTCCTCTAATTGTGAACTTCTATAATTGATTCTCTCTCTTAGATTTTCTTCTGCTTGGGGTATGTACACTCCTTTTCTTTGTATTCTCCTTGGTCTTTACTTTTTACTTTTGCTTCTGATGCAATTGAATTCTAGGAATTTCTGAAGACCCCGATGGCATTTCTAGCAATCATTATTGTCGAGCTTTTCTTCTGCAATTTCTAGGCCTTTTTGGACGGACAAATGTAATCCTAACACCAGCTGAATTTGCCAATTCCAAATGTCTTGTATTTCTACTTTTCTCTAAAACTCCCTACGTGATTTCTTCCATATCCAGGACATTCCTCGTTTCTTATAGAGCTATTGCAACACAAAAAAGACGTGCCATGTTCACAAAAAAACACATTCAGCACTTAATAAGCATTTACACTTAACCCCTCGCTATATTCGAATCCGATAATCTGAAAGCCAGCCTGGTACTGGATCCCTCAATTTGTTACGGACCAGAATAGACCACCCTCCCCCGAGCACCCCCCCCCCCCCCCCCCCCGCCTCAATATATTTTTAAAAATTAGAATAGAATGCATATGTTTTCTTGTTTTAAAGGAGGACAAAAGTACAGTGTTGAAGATACAATTTGAATGCTCAGATTTTCTCACATGCAAAGTACATTTTAGGAAGAGAAATGTCATCTTATAGGTGTAACTGAGAAAAGGGGAAGAGCATTTCTACATTTTCAAGAACCCAGCAGTTTCAGCCCACTCAAAAGTAAAAAAAAAAATGTAAAGGACCAGGTGTCCAACAGCTGTCTACATCCATTCAGGCTAATTTCATTGTTACATTTGTCTAAGATTTAACGAAAACCTCATAATCCGTTGTCAGTACCAAAGACTGCTCAGGACTTTTCGTTCAATATTTCTCTGAAATGAAACCAAGACAATGTACACCACTTAAAGCCAACCATCGGAATGCAGTCATGTAGCTTCAAATTGAATAATCCAGGACAGATTATGCATTCAGCAGTTATTACAACGAAGATAATAAATACTGAATTGAATAAATTTATGCTGTACTACATTGTCCTACATTAACTTCGAAAAAAATAACTGACATAAAACTAAACTGAACAGAATCTCAGCAAGGATACGTCACGCAATTACAGCCAAATATAAATCAATTTAAGTTTATCAGTGTTGCAAATATTTACGAAAAAATCAACTGTTTTAATCTTTTAAAAATCTTATGCTGGATACCTTATGGATCGATTGGCTAATAATTAAAGATCTTTTGAATGTATCATTATTTTAGTACCATTAAACATTGCATGATCGAACAACCTTTTCTTTAAAGAAGGACATTTAATTTACAAAATTATGTTGAGAGTCATCTGACGTCACTACTTTGCACGATTCACTTCACTTTCACGAATAATGTGCTCTGATGTACCTTCTCCCATATTGATTCCATTTGATGTGTGAATGGAATTTCCCTAAATTCTCACATTTGCATAATCATCAAATTTGATCTGCAACACATAGTCAATTTCCTGTTCCGTGACATTGGCTTCCCGACCATTAGTCATAAATAATCATAATTCCTGTAGTTATTTGGGGAATTTTCATAATTTATTATGATGTGATTGTCATTGCTCAGATGACAACTGTCATTAATTAACATTAATCATTGAGTACCACTGCCCTTCATAACCATGTACTCTAAACTGAGCTTTATAGTAAGAGTTGGAGATGATCTATTCTTTGAAATGTGAATATCTGTGACATTAAGCGTGAACAAATTGCTCAGGATACAAATAAGTTAATTGAAAATTATACATTAAATGCTAAAGTAGGATTATTTCACTAAGTTCTTGAATTTGTCAGTTAAGAACAGAACATTTACTTTTTTAGATTTTGTAGTTGAGACTACTCTGTGGGACAAAATATGAAAATTGTGGAGTGGTTTAAACTGTCTGTTGATATTGTAAACTCAGCAAACCTATCACTGCCATTTGCAAACTGAAAACTGTCCTTCCCTTGATAACAAAATATTTGAACATATTTGGTTCAGGCTTGAGTTTAAAAAAAAGCCTTAGACTGCATACACCAAAAATGTTCTGAACTGTCACGAATGAAGATTTCGCATGAATGTCAATTTCCAAGAAACACTTACAGTGTCTTTTAGGACAAAATTATATGAAGATTTACAGAAATCATCAACTGTTCAGAGACAGAATGAGTTTACACAATGTTTATTTTCGTTTTGAATTGTACACAAGACCGGATTTTCCTATATTGCAAATATTGCATAGAAAAATTGCATAATTAATAAATGCTTCAATTATTATTATTATTACTATTAATATTATTAACACTAATATTGAAATTAGTTTTATTCAAGCTATGCAATGAAAGAATTTTAGAAAGGACTACAATTGGTGACATTCAAATCAGACATATCAACAGAATATTGATCAATGAGAAATCTCTAAAATTGAAGCAGAAAATTTCTATGAACGCGAGCAATAGAGCAGTTGTTCTGTATTGTTTATTACGCATTTGATGCAAATTAAAATTTTGGTTTTCAGATAAGAATAAAAGACACAGATAAAGAGATAATAGTCAACATCTACACGTACGATGCGGGAACATGCTTGCCTAATCTCATGATATTGCAATCAGATTTCACTGAAGAGGCACACAGATATGTCAGGAGTTTAAAAGAGACAGAGATCGCAAACCATTCTGCAAAAACACGCATAAAATAAGTGATCTGACGGTGCATGAGATGAAAGACTAATTTATTTAAACATAAATGAAATGCTCTGACTTTTAGTGTAATAACGTATAATTCTGTAAATGCAAAATAGTAACAATAAAGACAAACTGGCTACAACGACATCCATCAATCTTGTCACTTTAACAATAGGCAAAAAATTGAACAAAAAGGACAAGGGTAAGTGTACTATAAATGGTATGTTCATGACTTTCAATATTTCTTGATAGAATAAGAATGTTTTCTCTTTGGTTTGCAAAAGACGTTCGTACTTAACAGTTATCTATCCTACATAACGTGTCGTGCATGTTAATTTAACTCGTCATAATCCAAAGTAAATCAAAGATGCACTCCTGCATAATTTATGCTTCGTGGTTTCCTATACTGAGCTGTTCTGCAACCTTGGTGTGTGCATGGATAAATTCACTCGCTTCATATTGGTTGTAAGAACTGTCATTCCACAAAGCTGGAATTGAGATACAGGAAAGTTGGCAAACAGTTTGAGTCGGGATACTGTTTCAAGACAAGTCATTTGAAAAAAAAAATGAAAGGACGGTGTGATGTAGAGTCACCAACAAAAACGGAAATTGCTGGAAAATACCAGCAAGTCTGTTAGAAACTCGTAAGAAAATCAGAGTTAGCGTTTCGGATCAAGTGACCCTCCTTCAGAACTATTTCAGATTTCACAATTCCTACATTTAAAAAAATTCTGATGAAGAATCGTTGGATTCGAAACGTTAGCTCTGGTTTCTTCCCAAGAATGGTGCAAGACCTGTTGTGTTTTAATCCAATATTTTTGTTTTATTTTTCCAATCTCAAAGAAAGATGGTTAATTTTAATGGAGGACAATCATTTCAGTTTTGAGACATCGTTGGAATAGGTTGGATTTGAATGCAGGTTTCCTGGCAAAATGATAAGTGCAATAGTAATATTGTGCAAGAGCGGTCATTTTTATCAGAGCAGGTATGTTCTGAATGAGCAAAATGTAATTGTATCTATATATCGGTGGGAAAGATGGAACTGTAAAAGATCATTCTGACTCAGAAGTAGAGATTCTGCGATAGCATTATCAGAAATTTTGCTTTTCAGAGTAATGACCTAAACACAAACAGCTTCACCTAATAAAGTGACGAACTTTGTTCTTTGATATCAGAAGTTCAGAGGTTTGATGATTGCCAACTTTCAGCATTGTTTGTGATACCTTGCTTAATTAAGCTGTCGATGCCTACACAGAGCAACTGTTGTCGAATATCGACTTTTGGCCTAATGTGTGCAGTGATGCATTGATAATACAATTTACAGATATGACCAACAAGAGAATGTTATCATCAGATCGCTGAATATCAATTATGTGATCGTTGTTAAAACATACACATTAATATCTTGAGGTTTATCACTAAATGATTTTTTTTATAAAAAGCAAAGGCAAGGTCCAGAGCTGAGTGCCGATTTGGAGGCTTGTACTGGCATAATGTAGGGGGAGGGGAAATGTGTAAGCTGATGAAATCCACATGTATCACATGTGGTTGCAGGGTCCTAAGGCAGAATATGATTCCCTCCGTACCGTTATCAGTGTTCTGGAGGCAATATCATTGTCTCAGCTACTCCCTCATCAGGTCCATGCCCCCAACAGCCCACATCACACTCCTGGCATCTTTCCCTGCCACCGCAGGAAGAGCAAAACCTGCGCACACACTACTCCACTCACCTCCGTACAAGACCCCAAGGGATCCTTCCACATCCTTCAGAAATTTCCTTGTACCTCTACCAATGTTATCTATTACATCGATTGCACACAGTGTAGTTGCCTCTACATCGAGGAGACAAGACACATTCTTGCAAATCGTTTCAGAGAACATCTTTGGAATACGCGCATCCACCAACCCCAACGACCCTGTGCTGAACACTTCAACTCCCCCTCCCATTCCTTAAAGGACATGCAGGTTCTGGGCCTCCTCCACTGCAAAACCGTTAACATCCAATATCTGGATGAAGGACGCCTCATATTCCAACTTGGTACCCTGTAAGAACACGGGACAAATGTGAATTTCAACAGTTTCCTCATTCACCCCTCCTAAACATTATCACAGCCCGAAGTGTCCATCTTGACACCAGCTTCTGGACCCTGTCCATCATTCTTCCCTTTTACCTATCACCTTCTTCCTCACCTTCATCCACCTCTCACTTTCTCAGCTACCTTCCCCCCAACAACCCCCCTGTCCATTTACGTCTCAGCCCCAGTCCACAAGCCTCATTCCTTCAAGGCTTATTCCCAAAGTGGAGATTCTCCTACACCTCGGGTTCTGCTTGACCTGCTGTGCTTTCCCACTCTCAACTCTGATCTCCAGCATCTGCACTCCTTACTTTCTCCTCTATCTCCAGTGGCAGGATTTGAAACTATGCCCACAGAACATTATCGAGGTTTCGGGATTTACAGTCGAGCAACAATACTGAGAGATCATCACCTCACAATTGAATAGCAAGTGTTGGTATTCCTTTTGCTATAAGAAGGATGTGTCTTGTGTCGTAAATACTCTTTCACGGGATATGAAAACAACGGTTAGTGCTGAGTTCCCCATACTACATATCTAAAGAGAATTATCAACAATCGTGGAACTGTGTTTTTAATCGAAAGTTCGTATCAAATTCCGTGCTATTTTTTCTCTCCTATCTGACCTGATGAAGAATTTCGCACAATTCTGTGAACAGTAAAATATCAGAAGCCATTTGACAGCCTGAAATTTTGTGGCGACTGTTTTGGTGTTGGCAATATCTAACGAGACATCGCCTTCCAGGTGGCTGTCGAGGCAAGTGATGTGGTTTTTGGTACTGTGCTCTTGCAAAACAACGGTGAAAAGATGAAAAGACTTAACCAGTACCTTTACAATCAACATAAATATATCCACGGTTGTGATGGAGCACTCGAGCTTTGTGTTGGCTTTGCAATGCTTCAGCACTTGTATTACTGGTAAAATGATTGAGGTAATCCCATGTACTGAGTATAAATCTTTAATGATTTTAAAGAAAAGTGTAAAATGTCTGGATTATTTAGGCGTAGCTAATTATTGCAGCATAGCAGAACGAGAGATTGTGTTGTTGCCTTCTCGACATTGTGACAAAGGAAGACAAAGGTATTTGCTGGCAGAAGAAATTGATTAACTGAATTTTAATATTGAATTCTTGCCTGTTTAAATCAATGTTTTGTAGATATAAGGTAATGTGCTAATAACTGTGACTTTTTTTTTACATAACTGAAGTCATCTTTATATATTGATGCCTACCTTTGTATTTGAAAAAGGGGGAGAGACGAATGCATTGCTTTAAGAGACGCATTTTGCATTTTTTTAAAAATGAAGACATATTGCGACCGAGCTGCAGACTGGCCTGCTCGAAGACAAAAATGTAAAGTCCTGCTGAGGCTTCCACAGAACCAAGCTTTTACTTTAGCTCTCCGTTGTTGGAGTTTTGGAGTTGGCAGTGCAAGCTGTTACACATCTCTCCACGACGGCAAAAAAGGAAAACTGGACTTCTGTCTCTGCCAGAAGTTTCTTTTGGTGTCTTTTACTCCAGTATTTCAGAAACCTTGCAGGAGCACAATCTATTCTTCTCAACTTGCATTCCTGGGACGGTACCATATTGGAGAAGTTGCTGCTTAGTCGTTAAGTAATCCATTGTTCAATAACGCTTTCCAGTAGATTATATTATACCAATTGTTCTTTCCTTTCTATTAATTTAATTGGAGTGTAGGATTAGTGTGCAATGTGCTTAAAGCCTAGTGGTGTGACCTTTAAAAGGATATGTGCAACACTGCCTTACAGTTGGCTGAAAACACGATGAAAGTAAAAAATTTAGACTAGCTCCTTGAATTACAACAAACATATAAAAGGAAATTGTACAAAAACACACACAGTAGAAGAATCCGAAAGTATTTCAGATTGGCACTATCTTCAATAAAGTCTTAATGAGGAAATGAAGAGTTCGAGATATTCAGGCATAAAACCATAATAAGAATACATCAACTTGCATTACTGGTTAGTTATAGAAAGGAGGTATTGTGGTGAGCATATGAGGTACCAGCATGAGGTTATTTGGGAACAAGGAAAACTCAAGTCAATATATGAAAAAAGAATAGTCTGGACCGTTAACAACTATACTAACATCTGCAGAAATATCTACATCACTCTTAATTGAACACGGTCAGCCACATCTGAAAGTAAAACGTGGAAATCAATAATCGGTGACCAAAATGTGTCCATTAGGCTTACAGAGGCCATTGTACTCTGTCACATCAGGGCTGAAAGGTTTAAAAAAGACTAACTCAATTTTATTCACCAGAAGCAGACTTGTAACCGAAATAAAATGAAAAAAATGGTGAACTGATTACTCAAAATTTCTCAAGTTAGCTATGGACAACTTTGGAATAAAACAATTCAAACCATCGGTGTATTACCCAGAATCGCAAGGATCATTGCAACAGTGGAATCTATCTTTTGAAGACCATTTTGGTAAATTATAGTCAACACTACCCAGAGGTTTCTAATATACAAATTCCATTACTTTAGAGAAAAAAATTAGCAGTTTGGTTGCTCCACTGACTGACTCTATATAGAATTGAAAAATAAAATCAATGGATTGCTAAATATATGAAGGTATTTGTCAACTTGAACGCTGAGTTAATCAACAATCCATTGTTAGCCACATCTAATGACCCAAAGAAGGCGATAAGTCGGTGCTGAACCTTTGTAAACAAAAGGACATAAAATACCTTTTCATTCCAAGAGTATGAATGTTTATGAACAGACACGTTTTTCACCATTGAAAAGTAGACGTTGACGGTGCTGTTCACGATGCAATACTTGAACACTGATGTTGCCAATAATATGTTTCAGACAACAGGACACACTGATCATTACCACTTAACGTTTTGAAACAAAAACATTTTTTAAAAAAAACGAACAGTGGAAATTGAGTTTACTGTTATGGTCAAATAATTTTAAAAGGGAAAGAAAAAAACACCTGGCAGGACGACAAAACGTAATACTGATGTTTTGTCACGACTTTGATCAAAAAAGACAGAGGTGTTCAATGTTGGAAGAAAGGAAATGCAATAGACTGTCTGAGTGCTTAGAGTAAATGCAACATATGTGTCCTGCAGTGCGCTGATAGTCAGTAAAGGGAACAGCTTGTGAGGCGTTAAAAAGAAACATTTCCAACTCTAGAAAAGTCGTGAATAGAATGGCCAAACTCGCACAGAACGAGAGTTTTATTATGGCTTTCAGTTGTTGGAGGTTTGAAGCTGGATGTGGAAGTGTTGCACATTTCTCTATCGTAGTTGCAAGCTGAAGTGGTCTCTCTCTTTGCAATAATTACTCTTGTTTGGTTTCTTCTTCTGGAATGGACAACATCACATGTGAGGAAATATATTTTACTTAGTTTACCTTTGACATGGATACTTTTATTTGATGTCACTGAATTTTAACAGTGGCTGTTTCGTAGTTTCTTCATCTATTTTTCTGTTAGTTTTGCCAAATGAGTTAAATTGATACAAATTCTTCGTTCTTTGGTTTGTACTTTAACTATAGTATAAAATACTGTCCATTTTAAAGAGCTCGGAATGTCATGTTTTGCTCTGAGTCTCGTAGTAAAACTTTTCGATTTATATTTGGTGATCAACTCCTCATCCTTGCTCTAAAGAAGATGAAAGTTAGGAGATCCACCGATAAATTTCCAGCTGGTTTGTTACGGTCGGTAGCAATGCCCATATCTAATTAATGCCGTTGCTGTTCCTGAAAAAAAAAATACTGCATTCTTCTTGTCAAGTGTTATTTCCCGGCTTGAAGGTAGTGACAGGTTGCAGAAGATCTCAAGGTATTACTTCATTAATTGAGTTGAATGCAATTCTGCTATTTCTTGTAGCCGACTAAATTTTACTAAATTCGGTTCACAAACAATTTAATATCACATGAACACTCACAGGACCATGTGGGTGATATCCTAAATCATCCTGACTAGCATTTACAGATGCGTGTGGACATGCAATATCTGTAGACAAGATGCAAAACTTACTTACAACCGTGATTATGTGGCAGCACTGCACAAGATATGCGATGCAGTTTGCAAAGCAAATGAGGTTTATTTATGCTTCAACAAAGCAACTGCAGAATAAAATTGGATCCTAAGTTTGAAAACAAGAAAAAAAGAAACTTGAATATAACAGCCATTTCTGGAATGAAAATCAGAAGATAAAATGAAGTGAAAACCGGATTAAGGACTCTGAAATATACAAAACCATAATTAAATGGCGGAGAAAGCCTAGCCAAAGAATAGCCTAAAAACAATTTGCGTTGATACTGGGCAGATCCTCATTCATTCTTGGTCAATAAAATAATTAGACGGAGTGTATAAACAGACAAAAAACGGTCTATTGGCTAAATATACAAGAGAAATGGGGCATGATGAAAAATTGCAGCAGATATGTGGGAACGCTGTGTAGTTTTTTTTTCTAGGCGGGAACTTAAACTGTAACTCGTTGCTCGCATACAGAAGCATAGACAATCAATACTCTCAAATTAATAGGTAATGGTTGATTGGGAGTACGACATTCTCAGACCTCGAAGAGTATAATAAGGGGGGAAAATGACTGTTTTTTTGCACAATACAGGAGTGGGATGCACCCGTTTAATTGAATGTCATAGCTATTTTTCATAATGCAACAATGACAATGAAATCTGTTTTTGCAGAGCTGAACATTATCCAGGGAAAGTTAGAAGATACAGGTAAATAATGGGAATTGTAACTGATTGAAACATTAAAAGGTGGGCTACTTAGTTACTCCACCACAATTTTGTGGTAATACTATGGATTAAGAAGTGCATTTCTCCTGTTTTCTCAAACAAGAGGTTGAGACAGTGACAAAGAACTGTCTGTTGCAAGCCATAAAGTTAATAGCTGGTAGGTCTTCTTCATGCTTGGACAAGCGAAAACTGCTATATGCATGGGTGGTTTCGAGCTCCAAAAGAACTATGAGTTTAGTTTAGGTTTCAGCAGCTCTTAGGATTTGGAAGCTGTAATATCTCTCTTCCTTCCAGTGAAAAATGTCTTGAGTTCTCTCTCTTTTCTGTCTCTGTCTTTGTCTTTGTCTCTGTCTCGCTCTTTGCATATATATATATATATATATACCGAAGTTTTGTTGTCATGTTCCTTCGTCCTAGACTGGAGAATAACACCTGACAGAAACTATTTTACTGATTTATCAAAGGTTATCTACAGATTGTTACTACTTTGGAACAGTTGTTTAGTAGTTAAATAATGCACTATTCTCTTCAGTTTCGAAACAGTATTGAGTTATACCCATTATTTTTTCGTTTGTCTGTATTTAATTACAGTGCAGAAATAAAGTGTGCTTTGATTCAGGCCTGGCAGTTTGGCAAATCGAATTGCTTCCAAAACCTAACAACATATAAATGCCTTTAAAAATTAGGAAAAAAAGATGGGGATTTCATGTATCTTCTTACTAAGTTTTGTGGGGACTTTGGGCTGATCAAGAGCACTCGTTTACATTTTTACGGTTTTATCCCTATGTGTATGCAAAATTAACAACTTTCCCGCTGGTTACTGTTGAAGTAATCCTCAGCGAAGAAAGGCTTTCGTATGACTTGCATTGCTTCAAATATTTTAGCAGTTTTATGATGATTCTCGATTTCCCACATGTAAGGTACTGATGATTATAGCCTTCATTGTGCATCCTTTGGGATGCATTTTGTTATAATATCACCTTTCCAATCAGGACACAAAATTCATATGCTGCTTTCAGAAACCACACATGTAACGTCAAAAAACATAATGTAAGGTGGTAAATTAAAGCTTTTTTTAAAAAAAATCCGATTTGCACTGTTCTAGGTAATGTTTGTCATTGCTCTCCATCACATCTTCTTTTCATGTTCTTTTCCCATTAATGTTATTTCCGTTTTCTGTTTGACTGCATTGCTGAAAGTTATGGCCAAAACAATCAACTCCAGAAATGCGTTCTTCTTTTTTCCTTCACTTACGGTATATTTTTCTTCACTAGGATTTCTAAGATTCTGTATGGATGCGTTTGTAAATGTGGACACGATAACAGCTCAGCCATCTGTTTTGACAGTTCTGTTATAACTTTAAAATATATATTTCTAGTTTGTTAGTAATTAATCTGCAAATCTTTCCAAATCCGCTCCTTCTGTTGCCGCATGTCAATCTTCAAAGCTGTTTCAATGTAAGGAAACAACTTTGGGATACAAAGAAAAATGTTGCCTCCTTGTCAAAATTTCAACTTAGTAAGTAATAAAATAAAGTAAGGAATACAAACTGCTTTACCTATCTTGCACAGGAGTTTGTTTGATGCAAGATGATTAGAAAAAGTGGAAAGCGAAAATAACTTCGGAGTTTTAATGAGTTTGTCACGCAGGTTTCAAATTCTTCTGAAGGCACTTCGGGTTTCATGCTGAGCATGGATAATGCAAGAATTGACGTCACCTTTTAAAAAGAGTCAATTGCATCATAAAATTTATGTTTTATCATTGCGACAAGCCATTAACATTTTTAACATTCTTTTCGAATGGAAGACAGCATTGGGTTTTATGCAAAATGGTATTAATTGCTTGTCATTTGTGGCATTCACATACAACAAATGGCAGTTTGTTCGAATTAATAAGACGCATTTTTCGTTGTAATAATACAGATCCTATGAACAGATGAGCAAAGAGTTTGATTTGGATAAATACATATCACATTGCACAGGACGTGGCAAATTTGCAATTACGTAAATCACTTGTCACATTTAGAAATCCAATGCATGTAGAATATTCCTCCAATCTGGTACAATCACGGCATTCATTGTATTAGCTTTCATTTTTTTGTCACAAAAGCTAGGGAAGTCTGAATTGTGGACGAGGTTAATTGTATCTGAGCAACAAATGCAGCATTTGCTAACCAAGTCGACACTGAGAGGAATCATTTCCATCGACATGTCTGAATTCCATCACTTAATTTTTGTTTGTCTGGGCATGCTTCATCCTGATTTTAAAAAGCCAATTTCGTTAAGTATATCACCGGTTTTCGCAACAACAAACAGAAACAAGGGTGCATTGGTGATGCACTTACCACACAAATTGCAGAGATTAATATTTATGAACCGCTTTCAGCTTCAAACTAGTGCCTATGCAGAGAGAGTAAGTATTGGCTTTGAAAGCAGATGCAGCACACCGCAGATTAGGGAATACAAATTGCAATTTTAAAAAACTATCAGAATTTTACGAGGAACATTCTTCCTAATTGACTTGTTTCTGTCTACTTTCAATGAATCATAATTGGCCACAGTTACCAACCTACGTTGACATCTTGTCATTTCTTCATAAAATTCTCGCAGTGAAAAAAAAATGAATTGCTTTAAGGGATATCAGCCAAAAGTAATTGACAAGACGTCGGCATGTTATTTTGTGCTCTCTTTTTCTGTTTTGATTGGGAAACGAGAAAATCCTTTGGCAAGTATTTAAGATGATGAAATCCAGTTTGCTGGCAGAGACCCAGCTAATTAACATATTCCTCTCTAAAGCAAAGACTTGCTTCAGAGTTGGGTCATTTTCCAAAGTAACTTTTGAAAAAATATCATCACTGAGCAAAGGGCATCAAAAACAAATGTGCAGTTTAGGTGAGTTGGCCACGGTAAATTGCCCGTAGTGTTAGGCGAAGGAGTAAATGTAGGGGAATGGGTCTGGGCGGGTTGCGTGTCGGTATGGACTTGTTGGGCCGAAGGGCCTCTTTCCACACTGTAGGTAATCTAATCTCATCTAATTTGTAATTTAAAAAGTGCAAAATCACCCACAACTATCTTGAGAAACTATAATGATTGATTGGAATGTTGATGCCACAATAGTTTGTGGGATCAGATGGCAATAATCTATTTGTGCATTGATAATTTAGGGAATAATAAAACCATCGAATAATATACTAAAATTTCATGATCAAACTGATTTATTACTTATATCTTTAAGAATATAACTAACAGGCATTTTACATAAAATTAGCAGTGAATGATAATAAATTTGTGTCCCTGTCATTGCCTGTCATTTTATTTTTAGAACGTCAATTGAATAATAAAGACCAAGGTGAATCCTGAAATCACTGTATTCCTTCTTTTACATTGTAGTAATGCAAGTTCTAGTAAATAAGCTTTTTATTAATGCACTTCGCTTTCTTGGAATAGTTAGCATATACTTAGCTCTACATCACAAAGTTTCTTACATATATTATTCATTTCTTCATGCAGAAAATTAGACAAACTATCCCGTCCATCAATGCATGTCTACTCTAACTGCTTTTCTTTATTTTTGTATTATTTGATCTGATTATGATAAATTCAATTTAGAAAATGGATCAAATACTGAGGCAGGAAACCAAATACACGCTTTATTTGCTGGGATTCTAGTACAGCCTTTGACAAATTTCCGTTTGGTAGACTAGTTAACAAAGTTTGGTCATTTGGGATTCATGTTGAGCTTGACAACTGCAAACATAATTGGTTTAACGGCGGGGCAGAAAGTAATTGTGGACCATTTCTGCTCGAATTGATGACGTATGGACATCGATGTTCCACAGGGTTCAGTTCTGAATCCTCTTTTGTTTGTCATTTGCATTAATTATTTGGATGTGAATATAGAAGGCATAGTTAGTTAAATTGCGGTCGACACCAAAATTGGTTTCATCATAGACACTGAAGAAGGTTTTTTAAGAGGACAAAGGGATCTTGATCAAAAGGGTCAACGGACTGAATTTGGCAGATTGACCTCAATCTGAATAAATGCAATGTTTTGCACTTTAGTACCACCAAAAATGTAGGCCTTACAAAGTTAATGGTAGGGACTAATGTAGTGTTGCAGACGAGACCGACCTACGGGTGGAGAGACATAATTCGTTGAGGTTTATGTTGCATATTGATAGAAAGGTTAAAACGTGTTTGGTATGCTTGCCTTCATTGCTCAGTTTTTTTCAGTGTCGGAGTTGGGAAGCTATGTTGATGTTGTGCAAGAGGCCTATTTTACTTACTTTTGAGTACTACATTCAGTTCTGTTCAGGAAGGAAAGATATTTTCGAACCGGTTCAGAAAAATTTACCAGGACATTGGAGGGCATTGAAAGTTTGATTTGTAAAGAATGGCTGAATAGGCTGCAACCTTTTCCACAGGAGCGTGGGAAGTTGACAGGCGATCTGATGATACTTTATAAAATAATGAGAGGTATAGGTAATGGTAAAGGTAAATGGCTTTTTCCCAGAATCGGGGATTTCGATACTACAGGGCACAGAGGAGAGAGATTTCAAAAAGTCATAGAATACAGAACAGTACAGCACAGCATAGGCCCTTCGGCCCTTGATGTTGTGCCAACATTTTACCTACTCTAAAATCAAACTAACATGCATAGCCGACTTTTTAATACCATCCATTCAACTGTTCAAGAGTCGCTTAAGTATCCTAATGTAACTGGGACTACTACCACTTCTGGCAGTCCATTCCACGCACCTCCCACTCTTTGAGTAAAGAATCGATCCCTGAGCCCTTCCTCCAATCACCTGAAAATTATGCTACCTCATGACAGCTATTTTCGCCCGAGGAAAACGTCTCCAGCTATCCACTCTACTTATTTATCTCAGCATCTTGTCCACTTCTATCAATCGCTTCTCATCTTTTTCGTTCCAATGAGAAAAAGCCCTAGCTCCCTCGACATTACTTCATAAGAGAAAACCTCCAGTCGAAGGTTCCATCCTGGTAAATCTCCTTTGTACATTCCATAAAGCTTCCACGTCATTCCAATAATGATGCGACCAGATTGATCACAATATTCCAAGTATCTCTAACCAGGTTCTTATACAGCTGCAGCATAACCTCGTGGCTCTGAAACTCAATCCCGTGCTAATGAAAAAAAAACGCAACAAACGTCTTCTGAACAAATCTATCAACTTGGGAGACAACTTTGATTGAATTATGGACATTGAACCAAAGAATCCTCTGTCCTCCACACAGACAAGAATCCTGCATTATACCTGTAATCTGCATTCAAATGCGACCTTCCAAACTGAATCAGTTGAGAGTTATCCAGATTGAACTCAATTTGCCACTTCTCACGTTCTCAATGACGGGTTGCAACCTAAAGCAGTCACGCTATCCACAACTTCAACAACTTTCGTGTTACTTACTAACCCACCCGTCCACTTCCTCATTCAATTCATTTATAAAAATCACAAAGAGCAGGCATCCCAGAATATATCCCTGTGGAACGCCAAACTTCAGGCTAAGTGCTGTCCATGAGCTATGACCCTCTGTCTTCTATGAACCATCCGATTCTATATCCAGACAGCCAAATTATCTGGTATCCCATAACTCATTACGATCTGAATTGAGTCTACCATGTACACTGCGTCCACTGTTTTTCCTTCATCAATGCGTTTAGCCACATCCTCAAATAACTCAACAATGTGAGGCATTAACTACCCCTCAAAAAGCCACGCTGACTATCTCTGGTCAAATTATGTTTTTCCGAATTGTCATAATGCCTTTCTATCAGAATTATTTCCAACAATTTGCCGACCACTGGCAGAAGACTGACTGTTCTGTAATTCCCAGGATTGTCCCTACTCCCATTCTTGTACAAGGAAATAACATTTTCCAACCACCAAACATCTGGTACTTATCAGGTGGGCAGAGAAGTCATGAAGATCGTCGCCAAAGGCACAGCAATCTGTTTCCTCACTTCCCCTCATAACGTTGAGAGCATCCCATCTGGCACAGGGTACATAAAGATGGTAGTTCGCGTGAGTAATAAAATTCCTGAGGAAGTATTGGATGCAGGTGCCGTTATAACGTTTACAGGCATTTGGATAGATCCACGAACAGGAAGGTTTTAAAGGGATGTGTGCCATGAGCAGGCAGGTGGGGCTAGTTGAGTTTGGGATTATGCTCGGAATACATTCATTTGACTGAACAATCTGTTTACGTGTTGCAAGACTCTATTATTCTGTGACTGTATGGAGTCTACACTTGTACAACACAGTTGCTAACAAAAGAAGTATGCTCAGCGCATTCTGTCAGCATCTTCGTACACAAATTCAGCCAATGCTTCAGACTAACGAAGTATCAACAAAAAATAAGAGACAAATAAGTTTAAGAGTACCAAGGCCAATAATGATAAAAGCCTGGGTATGTGCGAGGCAGTACATTTTGTCGAGTTTTCTGGTAGTCAAGGAAACTTTTGAAAAGTTAATTTGCCTCACACAGCAGCATTTTAAAAATGCATGCATTAGAAAATGATCATTTGTATTCAATTGAAGTGAAAATTAATCCCGAAATTCTTTCCAAATTCAAGGCAACGTGGCAACAAATGATCATGAGCAACTAAGGAAGTTCAAAACAAAAACACAAAGACAATTCAAAGAAAACCAGTCAATTGCTGAAATTATGAACTAAAGTTCTTCAATGTCATTTCAAGGACCGTTGATGGGCAGCACATCAGTAATTAGACGTATTATCTGAAAACAAAATACGATTTTTGTTTACTCTGCCAACTTAATTGTTATCAATATCGATTAATAGAATGTGAAGATCGTCTACGGAAATCTCGTGAGTTACAAATCTAGTATTGGTGTGCTATATTTTGTTCAAAGTTATTAAAAGTGTTCCCTCCTGTAATTGTTCGAAATTGTTTCAAGCTTGCTGTGAGAAACTTCGCGTTTTACACTACTGGTCCTCACCAGGACATGTTTGAAATTGACAGGTTTACTGCAACAGAAGTGTGTGTAAAAACCCTTGCCAAGCAACATATCTGGTGCTAACATTTCTGGAAGGGATATCTGGGCGAGTGAAAATGAAATGATACTACTGTTACTACCACTATAAACACGACTAATCTGTTATTATAATAATAACAATGTATCATTTGAAGATTACACGGGAGAACTATATCTAATCTCAGAGTGAAAGGAAAATCCAATTTGAGATGTACGGAGCAGCCTATGAAAATAATGACATGCCTTAACCAAGAAAACCACTTTTGCTAAACTTTTCTTTATGATATGCATACAACAGAAGATAATCGATCTGTGTGAGGGGCAATTAAGATGAAAGAAGTCGAGATTAATGACATTGAAGTTTACGTGCATTAGGTTTCAGACACAAGTGTCCTGGATACTTTGAGGAACTAATAACTGAAGATTTATGCAGGTTTAACCTCAATTATAAAGTAGCTTATGCTAGTAACTTTATCACAATAATACGGAATTAACGAAAACTTTATACCTATGTAAATCTTTTTAAAAATTGTTCCGGAATTCAAAGCCCATTGTTGGTAACGCGACTTTGAGAAAGGGAGCAATGGTTGGCTCATGGAAAATGGCATCATGGTCACGTAAGTACAACCATGCAACAGCATATTTGCCCAATTGCTTCGATATTAGTTACTCTAGTGACTATCAGTGACGAATGGCAAACTCCTGTTTAATCACAAAATCCTTGCAATTTTGTTTTACTGTAAATGAGACTCCAATTTTATTTTGAATGCATCGATAGAATCTGCATCCAACACCTGTCTGAAGAGATAAATTATCGTTTGAAATTTTGACTGAAATCAACTATGTTTTATTTAGAAACCACTTTAAATTATTAACATCTCATTTCACAAGCAGAATGAGTTTTTACTATCCATTCGATTCATTCTTCTAATTATTCAGAAAATGTCAATCACTTATTTCTTCAATTTATTTTCTATGAAAATAAAGCGTCAATCTCTTCAATCAATCATCATAGCTTAAGTTCTCAAAACTGCCATTAATCTTTCATTCCATGAAGCACTCGCTCCAACACGATAATATTATTGCTGCAATACGGCACCCAGAACTGTATGCAAGACGACAGTTGTATTCTAACAGGTGTCTTACTCAGGTTAATCGTCATGCTTCTGATCTTGTGCTCTATTATCTCGTTAATAAAGTCGATGATGCTGTGGACTTTATTAACTTAAAGAGGTGCCAACTTCAACGGTCTGTTTGCATATACAGCTAGGTTGTTCTTATCTTGGACACCATTTTGACTCATATCGCCAATATGATATTGTCCTTCAATGACTATTTGCTTGGAAAGTCACCTGCCGGTTGTCCAACCAATCTCCCAACTCATGCATAACCCTTTATAATTCTATGTCTTTTTCTTTCAAAGTCTACAATTCTTCAAACGATAGTTCCATTTGCAATCTTTGAAAATGTCTCTTACATACCAGAATCAACATTGTCAGTAAATATCAGGAAAATAAAGCCAACTCTTAATATCTGAAAATATGAAACTCCACTTTAAGCATCTTGAAACCATGTAAATATCTATTGGTAATTAATCTTATTTTTAGCATCATCCAGGCTGTTTTCTATCTACCTTCAAAGTGCCGTTTTTGTCACAAGGGTACAAAATGCTTCAAAAATCTGTGGCATGCCATTTTATCACACACGTTCTAGACCTCTATGTAAAGAACATTCACAAAATTAGCAAAATCGAGCCTTTCTGTTACTCTATCAAATAATCAAACAAGTTAGTCATATATGCTTAAGCCTTTGGTAATGCACGTGGAGACAAAACATTTTCTTCTCGTAATTAGTAATTCAGTTGCAGGTATTGGTTTCTTGAAATGTTCCCATCACTAATGCCATTTCTAACTGTCCAGTTGGCAGTTACTAAGCAAGCACATGTGTGTATTAAATCAGTTCGTGATGAGAGTCATACGTAGGCAAAATCATGTAAGGACATCAATTTGACTTATACAATTATTAAATTCCAGTACACGCCCTCACATTCACAACAAAAATATTGCATCATTTCTATCTGCGCTTTTTCTTTGCCCCAGAAAGTTACTGTGCTTTTACCAGTAAAACAGCGTTGATATTAGGTTTGATGTGAATACGTATATGAGTGGATCATGAACTTTAACTTCTCTTTGACCGTGTAAGTATTATCACCGACGTTCCACAGATGCCAATGAAGGAATTTTGTCATAATGTACATCAGCAATGCTTTGTGCTTTGCGAAATCGGAGTTGAAATAGCCTATCATGACATGTTTAAACTGTATCATTTCGAAAGATCAATGATATGTCTGTCTATTGCAATCGTTACTGAGAAATGTAGAGCGGAATGAAGAAGAAACTGGCATATGTCATCAAACAAGGGCCAACGGTTTTCCAATCAATTTGCTTCATTATTATGAGAATCTGGTTTTGACTGTGAAAGAGGTTTTTTTTTTCAATGCGTTTCTCTGAAGAAAGAGTACTAAACAAAATCTTTCCAATTAGAATATTGCAAGAAAACCCAGCAAAACACAGTTTTAAAAAAAATCTATTGGTTTAAGAGAATTAAGAGATGCTGAAGAACGAAAAAAAAGATTCAATGTAAACTCCGCTGGCAGTACTTTTCCGTCACACAACAGCGATTTTATGCTCTGTGAGACTTTAACTGTGTCGATAATGAAAATATTTGAGAGAAAGTGAGGACTGCAGATGCTGGAGATCAGAGCTGAAAATGTGTTGCTGGAAAAGCGCAGCAGGTCAGGCACCATCCAAGGAGCAGGAGAATCGACGTTTCGGGCATAAGCCCTTCTTCAGGAATGATCGAAGGGCTTATGCCCGAAACCTCGATTCTCCTGTTCTTGGATGCTGCCTGACCTGCTGCGCTTTTCCAGCAACACATTTTCAGCTCGATAATGAAAATAATTTGGTATGAGCTTTCTGAATGTTGTTTGTTCAGAACGAGAGGCTCCCAATGTCGGACTCCGCTGATTGTTGAGTGTCGGGGTGGATGTGTTGGGATGCTGTATAACGTAGGACATGATTGGTTTAAATCTGTCACATAGGTGGCTTGCTTCTAAATTAACCATGTCTTTAGTTTGTTACCCAGGATTCCCAACTCAATGACACCAAAACAGTGAATCAGAGAGTTATAATATACATTGCACGTTTAAAAACATATTTATTTGCAATGTTCATGAATTCTCTTACCATGCAATTACTCAGGTCAATAAAAGCTGCTCGTTTTGCAATTACACAGAAAATAATTTGGATGACAAAAATGCAGGTACAATATATTATTTTATTTCAATCATTAGTTTTCACTCTGAAGTTGAAACATAAAATATATTTTTACCTCATTTTGTCTCTGAAGGCATGCAGCTAAAGCTCATGACTTAGTGAAAAATTGGAGAAACTGAAAATCATAAAATTGCAATTCTCAAAGAATGTTACCTAACTGTCCACATTTCAGTCGATGTATAACCACTTACTTTCATTTGATAGCTACTGTTAGGATATAATTGCTATTGGACAATGACAACAATTAGAAACAAACACTATTATCTGCATTGTGCAGCAATGAACAACATTTTTGGTATATTTGATTAATTTCCATTCTAGACATTAGATTTTCTGTCAGACGTTTGTGTAGATAATAGACAATAGACAATAGACAATAGGTGCAGGAGTAGGCCATTCAGCCCTTCGAGCCTGCACCGCCATTCAGTATAATCATGGCTGATCATTCCGAATCAGTATCCTGTTCCTGCCTTATCTCCATAACCCTTGATTCCACTATCTTTGAGAGCTCTATCCAACTCCTTCTTAAATGAATCCAGAGAGTGGGCCTCCACTGCCCTCTGGGGCAGAGCATTCCACACAGCCACCACTCTCTGGGTGAAGAGGTTTCTCCTCATCTCTGTCCTAAATGGTCTACCCTGTATTTTTAAGCTGTGTCCTCTGGTTTGGCACTCACCCATCAGCGGAAACATGTTTCCTGCCTCCAGCGTGTCCAATCCTTTAATAATCTTATATGGCTCAGTCAGATCCCCTCTCAGTCTTCTAAACTCAAGGATATACAAGCTCAGTCGCTTCAGTCTTTCAGTGTAAGGTAATCCTGCCATTTCAGGAATTGACCTCGTGAACCTACGCTGCACTTCCTCAATAGCCAGAATGTCTTTCCTCAAATTTGGAGACCAGAACTGCACGCAGTACTCCAGGTGTGGTCTCACCAGGGCTCTGTACAGCTGCAGAAGCACCTCTTTGCTTCTATACTCAATTCCTCTTGTTATGAAGGCCAGCATGCTATTAGCCTTCTTCACTACCTGCTGTACCTGCATGCTTGCCTTCATTGACTGGTGTACAAGACACCCAGATCTCTCTGTACTGCCCCTTTACATAAATTGATTCCATGCTGCACATGAGAAGTGTTGGACGTACTCTTCCTAACAGTTGCAATTTCTCTGACAAGTTTGATTTATACGTGTATATCGAAAGAAATATAGCTGTGTGGAAATAAGATGTCAAATTTGTTTTCGTATGAACTCACAGAGGAGCAGTTACGTGTTTTGATGTTTTCTCCTTCAGAAATACATTTCAAACTAGACATGGTCACAAACTTAGCTATGGCGTGCTTCTGTAGATTCAACGCCACAAAAGACACCGTCAGAAGAAACTGTTATATATTTATTCATTAAATAGTATAGATGCTGTGCAAAAATCTTGACAATTAATGTACTTCACTCGTTTAGTTAGAAGCTAATGTTTACAAGTGACGGTAGAAAAGAGATATCAATATGCATTTTTTGTGCTGCTTTGCAGATTAATAAAATGTGGATGAGAAGCAATATGCACAAAGTTGCAGAGTGGTTATTAGATGCGGGAGACCAATTATAGGATGTATAAGACTGGGATTATTTTTACAATTTTTAGTATGTATAAAAGTGGGAGAATCGGATTGTACTGAAGATGGTACAACAATTGAACACCAGTTTAACTCAGTTAACATAAACTTGATCCAGTAGTGAGCTGATTATAAACCTGCTGTATACATTTTTGAAATTTAGACGAAATTATTTTGTCACAGTGTGCTCTATCGAAATCTGCAAGGGAATTACCAATGTAAACGGTAAAAGGTAAATCTCATAACAACAGACTACAAGACATGAAGAGGTATTGTTCACATTTGGGTCGGATGTTATGATTGCAATTGATGTAAAAATTACACACTTTGAGTAGCACACAGCTGGACGTTGTGTATAGTCAATGATTGAATTTAATTATGCAGAACAAGACAGATTGTTGGAAATTTCATAAATCAGCATTCATGAGGAGCAGACTAGGAAGGTGGACTAGATTCAGTAATTTACAGAAATTAAGGGAAGGTTAGTGAAGCGTACTTTCTACTTTTGTGCATTCTTGGCAACATCCTAATTAAATTCAACTAAAACTAAATTTGGTTGCCGCTTACACTGGGATATACTCCATTCAGTTTCAACAATATTGATTCGTAGATGCATCATTACAACTAATCAAAACTTTTCGTGGTGAAATTAAATTTTTCTTTCAATTTGGATGCTTACTTATACCCGATGATTCTATCAATGAGTCTGAATGATGTTACTTCACATTCCAGCAATAGAAACCTTGCAAGAGAAAATTCGAGAATTAAGTGAGTCTTACAAACGATAAACTTCATTATGTTTGCCTTACTTCGTTAACTTGTCTAATTGTCCGAGCTCAGTGAACTTAGAACTTAGTGGATAGAAATCCTAATACATGTGGTAGACAACAAGGAATGAAGTAACCTGTAACAATTAAGCTTATGCAAAGACAATGTATGGATTTTATATTTTATGTTGTATGCGTACACGTCATAAGAGGCATTGAGTGGTAGAAACGGACAGCATCGAGGCATGTTCTTTTATTCAAACTGGCCCACAAAAACCAAAACATCCATCAACGCTAACCCGACTTCCTTACACTTGGCCCATTTACTTCTGAACAATTCATATCCATGTATTTGTCCAAATGCTTTTGAAATTCTCTCAATGTACTCTACTCAGCAACTTCTGCAAGCAGGTCATTGTCAATGCATACAACCCTTCCTGTAAAAAAGTTTGACCCTCAAGTTCAATTTACTTTTTCCCCTCTAAAATTAAATTGATGCTATCTCGGCGTCGACTCCCCAACCATAGGAAAAGGCATGAGTGCATTCGCCCTGTCCATGTCTCTTATGACGATTTGTCCTTGTATAAGATCTCCCTCAGTCTCATGCACTCTAAAGAAAAATAAGCTCCCGTTTCTCCAAAATCACCCAATAACTCAGTCCATTGCGTCCTTGTTACATCCGTGTAAATGTCTTCTGCACTCATTCCAGTTTACTAACATCCTTCCTGTAGCAAGGTGACAAAATCTGAACCCAATATTCCAACTGTGGTCTCACCGATGTCGTGTATAACTGCAACATACATTCTCAGCTGCGATACTCAATGCCCTGAGTGATGAAGGCCAGTTTTCCAACAGCCTTTTTCACTGCTCTGTCTACTTGTGACTCCACTTTCAGAAAACTGTGTACCTGAAGTCCAATGTCCCTCTATTTAACTACACTGTTAAAGGCCCAACATTCACCATGAAATTGCTACCTTGATTTGACATGCAAAAATGCAAGATCTCACACTTACTTATACTAAATACCTTTTGCCATTTCTTGACCCACTTGCCCAGCTAATCAAGGGTACGGTGCAATTTATGGTAACCTTCCTCACTAATACCATCAAACGTACTAATTGTGTCTTGTGCGTTTTCATTCAAATCCTTGATATGGATAGCAAACAGCACCCGGAACAGCACCGAACCCTGAGTAACTCCACTAGTCGCAGGCCTCAATTCCAATAAGCATCTTTCCACTACTAAGCTCTGCTTCCTTCTATCAAACCAATTCTGTATCCAATTTGGCAACACCCACTGGAATCCATGCAATCTATCCTCCTAGAGTCGCCTCCCATGTGGAAACTTAAAGAAAGGCCTTACTGAAATCCACATACACTGGATCGACTGCCTGGCCCTTATCAAACTTTCTGGTCAATCCAACAAATAACTCCAACTTGTGAAACATTTTGAATAAATTGTGGATGACTACCAGTCCATTGTGCACGTTTTTTGTTAACAAGGAAGCTGCAATTTACTTCTTCTATTTCCGTTGAAACATGTGTTACATTCTATGCTTCGTACAGCAGATGATGTATGCTTGATTCACTGGAGGATCTCAAAAAATGAAACTGCAGAAATATCTCGACAGTGCTAATTGTACTATACTCCGAATTGTAGCAGCCTTACTAGTGTTAACATTTCGAGTTTGGAATATATGAGAGCAACACGGAGGTTGGTCCGTCATTTTTCAAGGCAAATTAAAATTTTAGGAGCATAAGCATTAGAATTAATGCAGAACCACAGTGTACATATCACATTGTCATTATTCAATAAACAGATATAATGCAGTCATAGATGATTCGTAGCTTGACTGAGGCAACGTGGTCAATTTCAAAAAAAAAAATCTTCTGACACTGTTTTGAAGAAGATATATTTGTTTCATTGGAAAATATATCAGCAAATTACATCAGACATGTTATACCGGATACTTATTTGTCGCAATTATTTTCTTTCATCTAATAATGTACTTCATGCGACTGCCTGTTGAGGCGGATTGAGATAACGTGAAAACACATGTTATATAATAAGTACATATACATTTTAAAATTTATATTCCATTAATAATATTTGCTACGACATGGGGTAAACCCTCCTGGTTAATTTAAACCAACAATACGGTAAAGATTTATCCAGTGCGGTAAACTTTGAAAATTCGAGAGGCCAGAACTATTTAAGTAAAAAATAACAACTTCACTTCTCAAAGCATAACAAAAAATAACTAACCAACAGCTAATCTAATCCATTCTAACAACTATTTTCAAATCGTTCCTGCCCCTATCTTCTACTTTCCCTTCTATAACACTAATTCGCTAAAAAAACACGCAAATAATATTGACCAAAATGCAACTTTTAAAAAAAGCCAAACGTGGAATTTTCTTTTGTTCTTCTTAGGGATTTCTGCTTCACAGGTTACTGATTAATAAACGTACATTGAAGAGGGCTATTCTCCGAGCAGTTTGCAGATGCCATTGGTTTGAGAGTTCTCCTCCCAACTGTTAAAATTTCCCTGGTGTAATACCCCAAAACATCGGATAGTGTCATTGTTTTTTTTTTAAGATTTTCAATATACTAAATTCAAACTTGATTGGAGTTTTGTATTTTTCGAGTTTTAATTTAAGCTGACTGGCCTAATTCGAATATGTTTTGCCATTTCCAGGCATTCCAGCCAAACTAGCTATCAACCAAGTGTTACATTATTTCCTTAATCAGTACACCTGGTACTGTCATGTCGTTCTGTTAGTTTTTAACTCCCTTAAAAGTAAAGTCTACCCAAATCTTCATAAGATATTAAAGAAAAAAAAACAACAATGTATTGCAGCCAAAGTTTTTTTTTTGTTTTGCGTGCATACCGAAATATACCAAATAATTAATGTTGTCTTATGCTATCTACAGTACATTGTTGCAAAAGTTACAGACTGTTGAATTCGCTCGCATTTGGGAATTATATAGACGACATTATTAGAAGTTAAATATCCCTAATCACGACATCAAAATGGGGGATCTTTTTCACAAGTAACAACGATTAGAGATAATGAAAGGAACACAATTGCAGTTCTACGGAATGAGCATGTTCAAATATACACTGGAATTAGTATGAATCTTTTGTGGAGGCTGACGCTTTTTGTTTGCATCAGCTTGATTCGAACTTAGTGTGTAATGCAAAACTGATGTATCCTTCCATCGAATCCACTATTGTTTTCTTTTAATATCCAGCACCTCCAGCAATCCGTTCTCTGTCACTTTTCATATTTTCATTTCTCTTATTTCATCTGTTGTTCCAAGATATTGGGCATTCTCTCGTTCCAGTCTTCCAGAGATTGCTACAGCTGACGTCCCACATCACCCCACAGATTTATTAAGTTTTCCACAATAGAAATCCAGTGTTCAATTTGCACTAAATCTGCTTTCACAGAACGACTATTGGGGGAATTTCTTTTTAACCTATGAATAAATTAGTTTGATTTCGCCGCAGGATAGTTATAGTTCAAATAGGGAAGCTGGCAACCATACTTTATGATGCAAAAAAAAAAGTTTCGATAAATATTAAGGCACGACTATTAAAATAAACCCGCTGAACTGGCTAACACTCTGAAATGAAGAACGTAGCTAACTCAAACTTTTTGTGTTATGTTTATTTCACAGAAGAAAAAGCTCTTCGTGAAGGTCCAGTGGATTCAGGTATGTATGAACTATTGTGAAGCCATAAGCGATTTTCTACACTGCCAATTATTAGGCTCTTTTTAAATCATTGAGACGATAACACACCAGAAAAGCAATATGTTACGCCTGATATGAAGCACATCATTTTTAAAATTTATTTAACCCTTGATATCCATGTTTTCAATGATTAGTAGCTTTCAACCACAAACGAAAACAAACAGTTTTATAGTCTCAATGACCCTGTCTGAATATCCTGATCGCAGCTGATTTTTGCAATGATTGAGATCGTGCTCCTCACTATGGTTAATTCTAAGGATTTAGAAGAAGCAAGTTATGAATAATTGCTTAACTGCAAATAATTAGAAACTGCTATAATCTATGTATCCATTAAGTATCCATCGCAATGTGATCATTAGCACCATTTGTGGAATGTTAAGCAACTCGTCTGCGATGCCTGTATCCTTTACTGATCCATGGTTAAGAAGGCCAACAATGTCTCTTCTTCATCAGGCAGCTGAGGAAATTTGGCATGATGGCGAATACCCTTCGCAACATTTATAGGTGTGCCATCGAGAGCATTCTATCTGGATCCATCACTACCTAGTATGGAAACTGTACTATTCATATTCGGATACGCTTAAAGAGAGTGGCGATCTCGGCCTAGACAATCTCAAAGGTCAACTTCCCATCTATATAATTCATCTACCCGGCCCCCTTTCAAGGAAATGCCGCCAGAATTCTCAAAGATCTATCTCACCCTGGCAATGCTTCTTTCCTACAACCATCAGGGAGAAAGTACAGAAGCCTGCATACTTGCACCAGCCGGTTTCAAAACAATTTCTACCGTACTGTTGTTAGAATACTGAATGGACCCACAAATCCTTAACATTCATCTGTACCTGTGTTTTTGTTTTTGTTTTCTGCTGTTTACTTATTATTTACTTATCTATGCTACTTAACTCTGTGAACTGCCTGTATCGCTAGCAAGACAAAACTTTTCACTGTGCCTCAGTACACGTGACGATTAATTCAATTCAATTCCATTCAATTAATATTAATTTCATACTGCTATTTAATACATCAAACGGTAACTTGAAAAAGGCAATTTTGAATTATCCAATCAGAATTGAAAGATCCAACGTGTGGCGCACTGGAGATAACACTTCAGTTTTCAACTGTTTTCTATGCGGCCTGATTATGTCATATTTGACGTGCCAAATTAGGTTTTTTTTGTTATTCTGTACTTTCGCAATCACAGCTCTCCCCACTTCAGACCTGCATACGATCAATGTCGGCTGTAGCATGGCTTTTCTGACATGAAAACATTCCTTTCATATTAAGTTCCAAAATGCAAGTATTCAGAAAGGCAAAAGGCATATGTAATTCTTTGATAAATGCACCAGTTATTATGTTCATACACATTCCCAAAACGTATACAATATTGTAATTAAAACATGTAATTTGCAATTGTGACATCTGTTTCATAAATGTCTTTCGGAAATGCAGTAGTAAATTGTAGCTCGTTTTGATATCAATGGCAGGTGTGAACAGTTGGATATGTATATCCTTGATAGGAACACAGACAGAGTTAGACCGTGGTAGAATGAAGAACCGGGGTGAAAATGGGAGCCTGTTGACATGAAGAACACAGTATGTGGCAGCCTCCTTGGGGGATCAGATCATGGTAATATTGCCAGGTTAACATGGATATGGAGAAAAGAAATGCCAAAACCAAGCACATTACAAGTAATCCAAGCCTTGGAACAATGCAGGGAGGGAACAGATTCCATAAACATACGCCCTGCAGAGAGAGTCTCCACCCTACCCGCAATTCAGCCCCTGGGTGACACTATGTCTTCGCTCGCAGGCCTATCGTAATTTTACCAACTCTCTCTGACCTCCACCTCAATGACAATGAATGATTACTCCTCAGTAAAAGTCACTACTCCCCCCCCCCCCCCCGCCTACGCTCCAAGATCAATGAATTCAGCAGATGTTGCGACATTGACATTTTCTTTCACCACCTCTTCCTCTGTTCTTACTTTTTCAAGCAGGACTCCTTCCCACCCTGTGCCGATCCCCTCTCCCGCCTCCAACACACTCCAATCACTTGGACACCTCATGCTGTTCTTATACCGTCCTCAATCACTACTTTTTTAACTGCAGCTGTGACATTGATCACCTCAACCTGTCCAGCCCACACACCCATGCTTCTTATCCATTTGCCTCCCCAATGTTCCTATTTATATTTCTCCAGCTGTATGAAATGTTTTTCATGACCTCTGTTATCTATTGTACACTGGGGAAAAAATTGTAACCTGTCCACGTCGACATTTTGGAATTTATCTTCCCAGCAGATACAAAGCATGAAATTGCAAAACGTATTTCAGCATTTGTGAAAAAAGTTGTTTTGCACTTGGGTATTTCCCTCTATATAATATCTGCCAGAATAAAACTGATAGATGTAAGTCATGCTTATTTCTCCAGGCGAAGATATCAAACAACTAACAAGAGGTATGAACTGCAAAGGACGACACTCTTTTTTTAATCTTTTGCCTGTTTTATTCTGAAACGCGAATATGTTCAGCCTACGTAAATGATTCCCAGGGGAAATTCGAATTGAATTTATATTGTAATTACTTGCCAACCAAGCGCCAACATTGGACAAAATATTCAATCTGGACACGTTTTATGAAACAATGTGCGTGCCGTTATGTCTCTTTAACAAATAGAATGTGTGCAGAAGCAGTCCAAATATCGTTACATCAAAACAATCCACATATTTATCGTCGGGTAATCGCTGGCTAAATTTAAAGTGATAAAAGGCTGTCATTTTTGCTATTATAAATTAAGAAAGGAGATTGGTGAAGAAAATGTGATATACACAATCAAATAAATATAATATTAGGTCCCAGGGAAATGTTTTGGACGAACAAAAATCTACTCAATCATGAATAAAACGTGATAGATCGATGTATTCAAGATAATAACCTGTCTATTGAAGAACTTGACAATGTATTGTAGAACTGGAAAATGTCAAAGGTGCTCTGGAGCGTTGTGGTGAGTATAAAAGTTCTGCTATTTCATAATCTCTGGATGTTCATGTATTAATTATTTCGAATCTTCTTTTAAGACCCTTGTAAGTTGTTCATTCTGATCTGCCATTTTCGTAGTCTAACACTGTTCTACTTCATTTTACTTAAGAATATTTGGTAAATGATTCAAATTCTGTCAGACGAGTTTGCTCACCCTTGAGGTGTATCCACATGTTGCTCTAACTTAGAACTTTTCTTCAGTGAAATCGATATAGAAGGATGTGTTTTTTTTTCAATATCACTTGTCAGTAAGGCGATATTGAAAATGATTCCGGGTGGTTTAGACACGAATGTACTGGAATGTCATATCAACGGTTGTTAACACATTTCAATTAAATGATAGCTGAAATTCAAAGTTTGTGAGAAGATTTGTAGCTCGGGTGCTCGTTGTTGTGGTTCTGTTGGCCGAGCTGGGAATTTGTGTTACAGACGTTTCGTCCCCTGTCTAGGTGACATCCTCAGTGCTTGGGAGCCTCCTGTGAAGTGCTTCTGTGATCTTTCCTCCGGCATTTGAAGTGGTTTGAATCTGCTGCTTCTGGTTGACAGGGGATGAAACGTCTGCAACACAAATTCCCAGCTCGGCCAACAGAACCACAACAGATAGCTGAAATGGCCATTGCATTGAATATGTGCTCTGTTTGTGTGTAATTGCAGGAAGATTATTGTTGGATCATGGGGATATTGCTTTACTTTGGCAGGAATTGCAAGCAATTAACTTAATTTCATGCCTTACCCTTCACCTAAGATGTTATTAATATCATATTGTGATGATGCCGTCTCTTGAACAAGGTTGAGTTGTCTTTGATTTTGTATTTAGAGGTTGGTAAACACTGACGCTCCCGGAAGTCGAGATTTGAATGTTTTGAGGGCCTTTGAGTAGAGCTAACAGATGTCACCTCAGTCAAAAAGGTTGACGTTAAATAATATCTGTACAATGGAATGGGAATAGCCTAATCAAATAGTTCGGCTCGACACAAGCTTTGATTTGGTTTTGGCAAACAATCAGTTTTGTCATATCTAGTCAAATAAACAGCTACATGGAAGAATGTACTCCTTGCTGAATCTGACATCTCTTCTGTAAGAAAATGAGTTGAATGTTTCAATTTTTGTCCAACGTTTATTGGGATTGCTGCAAGGATTTGAATAAGCATCGATAAATTGAAGTAATCTGTTGTATTTTTTTTACCGGTAAAGTTCATTTAAATTCAGTTCTCTTTTGATTGTATTTCATTTGCTTATCCTGAAAATAAATTGTTTTAGTTAAACCTAAGTTTGTCAGCTGCATCACTCCCAGAATATCTACTGTGCACTTGTTTAAAATAACGAGGAAAGGTTGGGTACCGATTACTTTCTTGAAATGGGTTGAGGGGGTCTGCCTTGATCAATAATGCATTGAAGACTATTTATGGTATTTGTTCAGTGGTTCCAAATTGAAATTAAGGTCGTTGGAATAAAAGGATACAAGTAGCAAGTGCCGGTGTCTGTTTTTTCTGCATGTTGAGTTCGGTTGGAGTAAACAGTACTTGGGAGATCAATGGCTCTTTGAGTAAGTAAGAGTTTTCTGTGGGAGGGTGGGGAAGAAGTGACTTCGATTGTTTTAAGGCCAAGTGGTGAAATTAGCAGACAAGCTGGGGTTGGAGCTGCCTCCTTTCATAAGCAACTGAGAGAGAATTACAGCACAAACCCAGCATTTGAATTTTCTGGAAATGTCATCAGAATTTTGAGAGATGGGTAACATAAAATTTAAATCGAAGCAGTTTGAGGTAGAGGCAAAAGACAAAGAAAAAGGCCAAAGAAATGAAACAGTTTGATATTCGATTAAAAACCGAGGAAGAAAAACAACAGATCGTTTTTTTCAGAATGAAAAAGAAAAAGAGAGAGAAGAGAGAGAAAAGTAGATAGGGAAAGGATGAAAGAGAGGGCGTTTGATTTCCAGAAATTGACACTTAGACAGAAAAAACAACAGATCGTTTTTTCAGAATGAAAAAGAAAAAGAGAGAGAAAAGAGAGAAAAGAAGATAGGGAAAGGACGAAAGAGAGGGCGTTTGATTTCCAGAAATTGACACTTAGACAGAAAAGTAAGCTTTAAAGGATGGGCATGAAGGCTGAACGTAAGCTCATTCAGGAAGAGAATGATGATGAGCAATCTCATCGTAGCCGTAGGCCAGGTGAGAATCTGTTTAACTATACTCCAGCATTGCCTAAATTTTATGAGAAGGATATGGAAGCCTTTTCAACCGCAGTTGAAAAGTTGGCTAAACAAATGCAGTTACCAATGACCATGTTGGTATACAGGAAAACAGAATTTCTTAACGGAAGAATTAAAGACAGCAGAATATAAAATAAAATTATTCATGTTAAATCGATACTCTCGTAACGTAATTAGGCTGTTACAAATAACTGCAAGATCTTCATTGACACCCCCTTGGCAAATACGAAAAGAAGTCAAGTATAGTTTCTGACAGGATAGATGCCAGAGAGAGAGTATCAGCATGGAACTGCTTTTCGTTTGGGTCCCCAACAACATCGCCCGGTTCCCAGCTATTATTCATCTGCTAAAAACAAATATAAAAATTAAGGTGTGGGTTGCCTTTTTTCAAATTTTTTCATGGGTCCGTCCAGGTCCAATACAATGTCGAAATTAATATTCGTAACAAGTATCTATGTATTTTTTCTGGCTTGCACAGAACAGCGGCTAAGCAACAAGGAAAAAGGTATGTACATGAAATCACCTCTGTCTGTTTGTGTGTACAAGTGGGTAACGATAGAGGTTATAGAATCATAGAGAGTTACAGCACAGAAACAGACCCCTCAAAGTTTGGGAGAAGATTTGTAGCTCGAGTGCTCATTGTTCTGGTTCTGTTCGCCGAGCTGGGAATTTGTGTTGTAGACGTTTCGTCCACTGTGTCGGTGACAACCTCAGTGCTTGGTAGCCTCCTGTGAAGCGCTTCTGTGATCTTTCCTCCGGCATTTGTAGTGGTTTGAATCTGCCGCTTCCAGTTGTCAGTTCCAGCTGTCCGTTGCAATGGTCGGTATATTGGGTCCAGGTCGATGTGCTTATTGATTGAATGTGTGGATGAGTGTCATGCCTCTAGGAATTCCCAGGCTGTTCTCTGCTTGGCTTGTCGTATAATAATAGTGTTGTCCCAGTCGAATTCATGTTGCTTGTCATCTGCGTGTGTGGCTACTAAGGATAGCTGGTCGTGTCGTTTCGTGGCTACTTGGTGTTCATGGATGCGGATCGTTAGCTGTCTTCCTGTTTGTCCTATGCAGAGTTTTGTGCAGTCCTTGCATGAGATTTCGTACACTACACTGCTTTTGCTCATGCTGGGTATTGGGTCCTTCGTTCTGGTGAGTTGTTGTCTGAGAGTGGCTG